>NC_090646.1:574057425-574349925 GCF_040937935.1 Hyperolius riggenbachi
TTTAACCCTATGAGTACCACTAATCCTGTCATTAGTATATAACTATCCCTACCTGTACAACCTTCATTAGCTATATATAGATCCAGCCAGAAACTTGCTAACTAACATGTAAACCTATAGGGAAACCCTTAACTGTCTGCCCACCAAATTCCCAAGAGGCCTGCGTTTTATACTGGCACTATGGCCTTCCATAATGTGAAGGTCTCCAGCAGGCAATGCCTTGCACTCTGTAATCCTATGGTAGCCCTGGCATTGGTCAGCGGTGTCCATGTGTGAGCATGTTTTACAACCTTTCTGCAAATAGTTTCACAATCTTTCTGCAAATATTTTGTACAGCGTTTTCTCAAGTAACTTTTTAAAGTTAGTTGTTTCATATTTGACAGCTGTCAACATGCATCTGTAGTAATACAATAGTAGACTTAACGGGGAACTGAAACCAAGGAGTGAACTTCATCACAATCAGTAGATGATATCCCCTTTCCCAGAGAGAAACCCTTTCCTTTTCTCAAATAGACCATCGGGTGCATCTGCGTGGCTGATATTGTGGTGAAACCCCTCCCACAGCGTTATGTCAGGACCGAGGTCCTGAAAGTTTCCTGTTCGTGAGCCTTGTTGCATTGTGGGAAATAACAGCTGTTTCCAACTGCAGAGCAACCAGTATCTCCCTACACCCACCTATTACATGGTGAATATCAATCATTTCTTCAATTTTTTAACTTCTCACTTTGCAATGTATTAATTTATTTTTTTCCCCTTTTCGCTAAAGCTTTACTTTAAGAGCACCCTTATTAGTGTGGAAACATGCTTGTGACAATACAAGGGGTGGCAGGCATAGGCATATGCTGTGCCTGACTACGTAGACTGTGTTGTTGATAATGTGTGCTGTGGGCAGTAATTGCAGCACACTTGAAAACCGTGATTAAAAGAAATAAATGAAATAGCCACAATTAGACCCATCAGGGGTGAGTAAGAAGCGCTAAGTGCAAGTGCAGTAAAATAAACATCCCTAAAAACAGTCAGTTATACATCGTCTTGTTATAGAATACAAATAGTGGCTGTATTATCGAGGTTAGTAATATAAGCAAACAGACTTTGCCATTTCCTAGCATTAGCCTTCATGACAAAGGCAACAAAGACCCAGCTTTAAAAGACATATGAAGCCAGAAAAAAAATATTTGTTTACACATATCTATGTAGACGGAAGGCTCTGATTGTTCCGCATCCTCAATCTGTCCCGTCCTTTCTATGCAAGGCCGGTTCTAGCAACAATGGAGCCACACGGCAAAATTAGCCCTGAGGCTCTGTAACACACACCTGACCAAAAAGCAGCATCAGGGGCCCTTTGTTGCAGCCAAATTTCCTTCCTGGACCCCTGAGCCGGCTGCTGGCCCTCCCTCCCAATCACCTCCCAACTGTGCTCACCTGTGCCCAGCTGTCCACCAGCACAGGTGAGACTCCACTCTGCCGAATATTCTGCAGAGGCTCCGGGGAGCAACAGTCAAGATAGGGGGAGACAATTGGGGGCCCCTACAGGCTCTGGGGCCCTAGGGCGAATGCATCCTTTGCCTCTATGGTAGCACCAGCCCTGTTCCTGTGCCATTCATGGTGGGGGCTATTCGACCTTCTAGGTCAAATAGCTCTTCAGCACTGCTCATTCAGCCTTCAGAAGTACTTGTGTCCCTGAGTACTTCTGAAGATGAGTGCATCTGTACTGTGCACGTGCAAGTCTGGGCATGCACAGTACGGATGCGCTTGTCTTCAGAAGTATTCAGGTATGCGAGCACTTCCAAAGGCTGCATGAGCAGTGCTGAAGACATACAAGAGAGGGTTGCTTCCACCAGGGATAGCACAGCAATGATCGGACAGAGCGAGGCCTGGAAACGCCTTCCTGCTACATAGGTACGCTTAAAAAAATGTATGTTTTTTTATTAGCTTAAGATTTGGTTTAAGCCTCTCTGCATGATGTTATTTTGCAACTTTGGATCAACATGCATTTAGCAGGTGCAGTTGGGGGGTAGTAACTGGAAGGAGAGAAGCCTTCAGACATCTCTATATAAGGTCTATGGAAGATGTTAGCGCTATATAAATAAATAATAACAATAATGCTTCTGTTATTTGAAGAGGTGTGCATGGCGGGGGGGGGGGGGGGGGGGCACAATTGAATGTAGATAGGCATTGAAAAGACTTCTTGGCTATATATGTGTACTGTATGAGCCTGTACATTCTATTTGTTATTTTACTTCTTAGCAGGCAAAGCACAGGAGCTGCATCTAATCCTGTACAGGAAAGACATTAATCACTGTATGCTCCAGAACTGCACACTGCTCAGTGATTGTGGCTTTCATACATGATACATGAAGCTGCTTTCCAATTTCCATTCCATTCCATCTGAGCATCATATACGTATGTGTGCAGAATTAACTGAAAACCAGTGCACAGAAAGAAGAAGAAAAACCAATTGAATCCACGGCTACTTTTAGTAACACATTTTCCAAAATCTCTTTTTTTTACAATGGACAAAATTGTGTGTATATTATTTTACTTATGGGCGGGGAATGTCTTAAAGGGAACCTAAGCTGAGAGGGATATGGATGTTTCATTTAAAACAATCCCAGTTGCCTGGCAGTCCTACTGATCTCCTTAGCTACATTAGTGGCTGAATCACACACCTGAAACAAGCATGCAGCTAATCCAATCTGACTTCTATCAGAGCCCCTGATCTGCTTGTTCAGGGGATGTGGCTAAAGTATTAGAGACACAGGAGCAGCAGGAGAGTCAGGCAACTGGTATTATTTTAAAAGGAAAAAACGCATATCCTTCTCAGTTTAGGTTCCCTTTAACCTCTAGTGGACCAGAGGGTTACACAACTAGTGACCAGGCCATTTTTTACAATTCAGCACTATGCGGCTTTAATGGTTTATTGCTCAGTCATACAACTTAGCACCCAAATGAATTTTACCTTCTTTTCTTCCCACTAGTAGAGCAGTCGTTTGTTGGTCTCTGATTGCTGCTGCGATTCTTAGGTTTTGTTTTTCAATAAAAAAACATTTTTTTTTTCATTTTTTTGAATACCCCTCCCCCAAAATGGCCCTAGACTGAAATCCATACAATACACTACACATACATAGGCATCATGTATGTGATTAGATTGTGAGCCAATCAGAAGTACAGTCAAGGGACAGGGTTGTCCCCTGTACAGCGCTGCGCTAGATCGCAGTGCTGTGCACTATTTACTTATTTGGGTTTTTTTTTGTTTGTTTCTAACAGCCTGCCAGCTCCGATTGCGGCTGGCAGGCTGATCATGGATCCCTGCTCTGTATCTCGGCAGGGAAAGCACGCGTGAGCAAGCGTTCCTTGCTAATCCTGCCCACCGCACTTTGACGCTAATTGGCATTAGGTGGTCCCCAGCGAGCCACTCTCCCGCCGATCATCGCCATAAGGCAGTCGGGAGGTGGTTAAAGCAAACCTGATCTGAAAATAAAGAGATAATTAATTGTAGGTCTAGCAGCCATGTCAGTGTGACATAAAATCCACTCAGCTCACAACAAACAGAAATAGTTAGCTTCTTGAGGCTATGTGCACACATAGCAGAAACGCTAGCATTGCGGAAAACATTAGTTTTTGCTGCTAATGAAAGTCTATGGGCTGCAGGAAAAAACGCATATAAAAACGCATATGTATTTTATATGCGTGCGTTTTCAAAACTCTGATTTTGTTGCATAATATGCAAAAACACACAGAATGAAAGTCAATGGGAACGCAACGGTATGCGTTTTTCATGCAGTTTTATATGCGTTTTTTTATTGTTTTGTGATGTGTTTGCGCTTCCTGTTGTGTTCCTAGTGATTTGCATAAATAAAAATATTAAAACGCATTAAAACCACATACAAAACGCATATGCGTTTTGTATATGTGAACCACAAATGCATTAAAACACACACAAAACGCTTGAAAAACGCATCTGCAGTAAAGAAAAAAGTTAACGCAAACGCAGCTAAAATGCTACAAAAACGCACAAAAAACGCACACAAAAATTTTTTGCACATGACATAAAACGCAGCCTTTCATGTTATATTATGTGTACCTACCCTGAGAGTACTATCTTGTTATTAGAAATGCTGATTCAGATTCCGCGGAAAATGGAAATTAGAACTCTGCGGAAATCTGATTTACCGCAACTTGGCCATTTTAACTCAATCACAGAACTCGGAAACATTGGACCAGTCAGAGAATGCAGAATTTTAATATTTTAATATAGTAACTTCTGATATAGTAAACTATTTTTCCTGGTCCCTTGTTGTTTAATATAAAGGGATTCTACTGTATCATCTTTTCCCAAGTTCCATTATTCTGATCGAATTAGATAGCAGCTTTACTTCTGTCAGTGGGCCTGAACGATCGATATTACAATCGAATCAGATAATTTGAAAAATCCTATTGTATGGCAACCTTTATCTTGGGTATTTTCTTGCTTGCTGGTGGTTTAAAATGCATGTTATTGACAAGGTGTGAAAACATCACCTAGGAGAAAACTTAGGAGAAAAAGTGAATTGCCTATAGGCCTGCATGTGCAAAATGTTCCACAAGACTTTATGTAGAGGAAAGCAGCATTAATAAGCATGTGCACGCTGACTGTTAGCAGCTGAACTGATATTTCTATAGCAGCCCTTATCCCAGTAAGCACATAATTTGAATGACCTGCAGGTCACGGTTCTAATGAGTCATTTTAAATCACATGGGGAGATTTTTTGTGAGATTAGAATGGAAAACAAAATGTATCCAAATGTACAGAATTCTATACCAAGATCTTAGGCAAGAGGAAAAAAATAATAATAACTCCATGTGCTGTTAGGATTTTAACAGATTTTTTTTGTACTTTTCTCAAAAATAATTAATTTGTTCCATCTGTAAGCCTGTTTCTTGAAGTACACTGATCAAAGTGAGACTGAATTTGTGTTCTGTGGCACCTGGAGGGTGTCAGGCAGTGATTGGCAGGTCCAATAGAAAATGTAGGCGGTGTCAGTGAGTTTTTGCTCCTTTTGATGTCATCAGTATCAATATATATATATTAGCTAAAAGGATCACCCAGTGAGAAACCGACGCAAGGCTTTGCCCACAATGTGCACACAGCCACACTCCCTTCCGCACATGCAAATGCGCACACGCCTTCCCTTGTTCTCTGAAGTCCGTCCGCGTACGGACACAATGCATGGACACAGGGACATGGGAGGACGCAGCGACAGGGATTTTATTATATAGGATATATATATGGTAAATAAACGTATAACTGCATGTTAGAGTTGATCGTAATAGATATTTTCACTTTTGTGACATGAGTAATTTTTAGCAGTTATAATGTAATTATAATACGATTTCTAATAAAATCTTGATTCCACGTTACCAAGTTAACAAAATTATGTTCCCAGAAGTCTCCAAGGTATTTTGAACACATTATCGCAGAGATGACTGTGTGTGCAAAAATATATGGACATGCGTGCACAAATTCATTTTCAGCAAAATATTGCGTTTGATTAGAAAAAATATCACATAGATAAATATGTGGGGAAATTATGAGTAAATGCAAAATTATGCATTCTAATTACAAAAGCATGCAAAATTGTAATTGCGAATTCCACTGCAATATTTAAACTCATCACTTCTTCATATTAAGCAAGTGGCTACCAGACGACCTAGGATTATTAATATTTTAACCTCTGTAGGCATCCCGCTGTGAATCAGGAAAAAAGGGCGCACCATAGGTGCCTATGATAAATGCCGTGATTAGCGGCATAAAGGGGAAATTTGGGTCCATGGTGGCATCCGCTATTAGGTGCCTACCGAGGCTGAAATTTACCATTTTTGCTGCAAATTGCGGCTTCCGCAAAACCGCGATAAGCAGCTATGTAGTTAACCACTTGCCGACCAGGGGAATTTTCACTGATCGGTGCTGCGTGGGCTCTACAGCCCGCAGCACCGATCAGCAGTGCAGCAGGGCGATCAGACTACCCCCCTTTTTTCCCCACTAGGGGGATGTCCTGCTGGGGGGGTCTGATCGCCGCCGGCCATTAGTGGGTAGCGGGGGGGGGCTCCTCAAAGCCCCCCTCCGCAGCGTTTTGTGCGCTCCCTCCCTCCCCTTACCTCCCTCTCCCTTCCTGGGCTGCGCAGGACGGATATCCGTCCTGCGCATTGTGGGATAGGCTTCAGCCTATCATATGCCGGCGATCCCCGGCCAATCAGAGGCCGGGGATCGCCGATCTGACTTACGGCGCTGCTGCGCAGCAGCGCCGCATCATGTAAACAGTGGGGATTTCTTCCCCGCCTGTTTACATTTTGCCGGCGAGCCGCTATCGGCGGCTCTCCGGCTGTTCACGGAGACACCCTCCGTGAACTGACATGGAAAGGCCGGATCGAGCGGCCGTTTCCATGGTAACCCGCAGACGACCAGTTTACGCCAATCGGCGTTAGCTGGTCGTCAAGAGGTTAAATTTAAGCACCCGGAGGTGCCCGATTAGCTGCAACAGGGGGGCATTGAGTGCAGAAAGGCTTGTAAAAAGCAAAATGCCTTGTAGGTAACTATATTGTGGCATTGCACAGCATGCATGGAGCTTTGCGGAAGGGGGGGGGGGGACAAATTAGACGCCACCTGGGGCGGTTAGGTTTAGGCACCATGAGGTAACTTAGGGTTAGGCACTACTTGGGGAGGGTTCTTATGGTTAGGCACCCAAGGTAGGAGTCTTAGGGCTAGGCACCACCAGGGGAGTGTTTTTAGGGTTAGGCACCACCGAGGGGGGGGGTTGTGTGTGAGAGTAGAGTTAGGTTAAGCCATAGTACAGTATCAGTAAATATTACAGATGTTCTATTATGGAAATTCAGTAGTAGAATATCGCTATTATCAGCGCTATTCTACTACCGGCAAACCCTGCACCTTTTTTCAGGCTCCCTTTTTCCATGAAAGCATCCCAATGAGATGTTTTGGCAAATGCTGTAGTGCTGAGTGCTGTTGAAAAATCAGTTTTTTCAATCTGCAATACTGTAATACTATATATTTCTATATATTCCTGAAAAGATTTATCTGCCACATTCTGTGTTCCAAGCCTGACAGCTTGATAGCTCTTATCTGTCCTTCGACAGCATGCAGAATAATTTATTCTGCAATCTAAAAGTCTGCAAGTGTTTATTTCCTAACATTGGATGATTGTCTCTCAGCCTCCTTGTTTAATCTGAAAAGCATCTTAAATGTGCAGCATAGCAGATACCTGTTCTCTAAGGCCTACAATATATAGGGAATAGCAATTGGATTCTTCAGTACTATTACTATTGGGGAAAAAAATCCAACATGGTGGCATGAAAATGTTTGTGTTTGCAGGATCTGATTGTGCACAGATCAACATGGTTAGTCACCATTCTGATTGGCACTGTTGACAATGGCACTGTTGTGCCATCGACCCCTAATCTCAAGAGTGGGTATTCAGAAAGGACGCAATCACTTATAATTTCTGGCAGTGTAGAAAGATACGCAGATTATGGTGGGATGTGGATAATTATATTAATATAATACCCCGTAAACTAGGTTCTCTGACTCCTCAGCTTGCACTACTGCATTGTAATTGCTCTTCAAACCCTGTTGATCAAAGAGTTATAGTGTCACATCTTCCTACTGCCACAAGAACCTTAATAACTGATCATTGGAAATCAGACATTATCACTTATTATTATTAGTAGAACTGCCTTCAACCTGTAGGCAGAGAAGTGGCTAGCCGCACACCAAGGTAATTTTTTTACCAAAAGTTGCATTGTGGCCTACCTTATACCCGGATACCAAACTTTTATCCTAGCTCCATTCATCTTATCAAGTTCAAGAGGAAAGCTTAGCCCTAGATCAAATAAGTGGATCCCCCACTCGACCTAAACCAGAATGCTAATCCATATTAGGTTACTTTGGGTAAAATTTTAATTTTCCTTGACTAACCTATGCATATAATACCGAACTAAAAGACCAAAAGGTTACTATACTTCTCAAAATACAATACTTAACCCTGTTGATCTTCCCTCACTATGCCCTTCCCTTTACATTGAATAGTTGTCTTGCTTCCCACCCTGAAGAAGGTTGCACTTTCTTAGCACCTCTATTCTATTAATGGATAGGACCCGATCTGTCACTGTGTAGGGCAACATCTCAGATTTTGGATACCACTTCACTAGACCACTGTCGTAAGATTTCTTTGATGCAAATTTAATATCCTTCAACTTTCCAAGCCTTCTTGGGAGCATAGTAGAAGTTTTTTTCTCTCAATGTTAATGTTTTGTTATATGCTCATATAATTGACACTTACTGTTATACATGGTCCTACTGCAATGTGTATTACAGACGAAAAAGATTACTTATCATATCTTGTGATATTTTTTGTATGTTTAAAATTCTCAATAAAAACGATTGAAACAAAGAGTGGGTGTTTAGAGGTGAGCAAAGAATCGAATTGGCTACAGATGGCCCAGGGTCTAGGCGGCCAGTTCATTTACCTCTGAAGGCTCAGTACTGCTGAGTATAAGGCCATAGTCTAATTATTGCTGGTGCATGTGCTGGGCGGTTGTACAAGTGGGGTCAAACCCAATCACTAATTTATATCTGACTCAAACCTAAACAATAACAGTATATCTATGATATCACAGGAGATAGGGCCACGCAGGACAACAATGTTTTTAATGTATTCATATCAGGGATGATTAATGAGATGCAAATAATATCTCCTTGCATTTAATTTTTATAAATTATATCTAGCTTGAATTTGGACCATATCTTCCTGTCAGTTTGTATTGGTCCAAATTCAAGCTGCATAACATTTACATGAAATTTTAATTCAAGGATAAATTATTCATTAACCACTTCACCCCCCCAGTGCTAAATTTCTCCGTCCCTCTGCGCACCGCTTCACCCCCAGGGACGGAGAAAGGCGCACTTGTTTATTTACTTGCTGGGAGTGGGCGGGGAACTCTCGCGCGCACTCCAGCCAGCCCGCACAGCAGGTGACTAATTGGATGTTAGGAACGATCGTTCCTAAATCCAATTAGCCTCGCCGATTGCGAGTAGAATGAAGACGGCTTTAAACAAAAGCCGTCTTCATTCAAAACAATGTAATGTAAACAAATGTGCAGCGCGCGATCGCGCGCCCCCGCGACCCGCGCGCGCACACACACCCCGGCTCTGCAGTACAATGATTGGTTATGGAGACTCTCCAGTCCCCAATAACCAATCATAGTACATAAATACTACAATGGAGGCAGCGCTGAAAGGTAAAAATAGCGCTGGTGTTTCAGGGGTAAAACCCCTCAGTTGTGAAATGGTTAATCATCTGAAAGCCATATTAGTGGCTGCTGAAGGCTACTGGACAACATAGGAAGCAGTGGAACCAAGCAAATGCAACATAGAAATATCTCATGATTTATTAGAAACTCATCTGAATGCTCTTTTGCCAATTTTTTTTTTTTTTTTTAAAGCCTAACAAATATAACGGTAAATGTATGATATCTTAATACTGCTCCATACAAGAAATGCAAAAATAGTTTTGTTTAAAAAAGGGAAAAAGAGACCTTACACATTTGAGAAACTGTAATTTTGACCTAGTTTTATAATATGTAAAAACAACAGATCAGGTCCCTAGTGATGGAGAACCTCATTTTGCCCTGGCTTTTAATGAAACTGGCTGGAACCTCTGAACACGCACTGTACAGTTTAAGCACCAGTGCTTGATTTACTGTATGAAATTGACATTAATATTTAACTAGTATGCTGTCACATTTTCCTACTGTACAGTCTACTTTCTATATGCAACTTTCCAATGGAGCTATTCTGAGAACAAAAGAAATAACATACTGGGAGGTGTCACCTGTATGTGTTCTGTGCTGATAATTTCAATGATTCTGCTAAGTCATAATTAACAGCCAGTTGAGTTTGCATTTAGCTGGTTAAGGAGAAACAGCAGTACAGATATTGCCACTGTCAGCAGCTGGTACATAAGAACACTCCAGGGCTTCTACTACCTGTCTATTTGAATTGACCATTGCTGTGTTTCCAGTGCTAAGCACAGTTTATCATTCTTGTCCCAAAACTTTAAAATAGCTTACTTGCTGCATAGCGGGCTGGACATATAAAAATATGATATATCATGAGCATTATATAGATACTGTTATTATTATTATTATTATTATTAATAATAATATATGTATATGCATATTATTATCTAAAGTGACCTAAATGAAAAAAAGGAAAGTATGGTATTAAAATCAGGAGCGCTGTACAACCCATTATTATTTATTTATTATTTATTTGTTGTATTTATAAAGCGCCAACATATTACGCAGCGCTGGACATTAATTTAGGTTACAGACAATATTTAGGGGTGACAAACAGCAATATGACAATACAGGAATACAAGAAAACTAGATCACACAGCACAGTATGAGTACAAGGTAATGCTTAGTCAGTCACTGGATGAAGCATGGAGTTAGGCAAGTTAGGTTCACTCAAATGCATAGCATGGGTGTACAGTAATGGAGGTGCATGATCAGGTAGGACACAAAAGGAGTGAGGACCCTGCCCAAAGGCTTACAACCATGAAATGGTTATCTGTCTTGCTCATATTCTTTAGAGTAAACCTGAACTGAAAATAAACTGATGAGATAATGGCCCAGATGCAATTCACTTTTTCACCTGAGTTTTCACCTAGGAGATCATTTTTCATCTTCTATTTAAACTTTTCAACTAAAAAACTACCAAAACGTAAATGAAAAAGTACTATCAAAATTATTTTGAGTATTTTCTTGCTTTCTGGTGGCTTAAAATGGATTTTATCGACAATTTTAAAAATATCACCTAGGAGAAAACTCAGGTGAAAAAGTGAATTGCATATGGGCCAATGTGTAGTACTAAGTGTAAATAGAACATTAATAACATAGAACAGTCTTATATTTTTATGTTTAATTTAAAATCTGAATTTATAAGACTGGATTCTAAACAGCAGCCGTGACAGTTTGATGTAAAATCTGCTTTGTTCATCTGCAAGACAAACGGAAATAATTACATTTTTTACTTTTCTGTACTTAAATGTTATTAGCAGTGTTTTCCCACTGTTTAGTTTTCTGGACAGTGAGCTAAATTTAACTTGCTGTTCAACTGCCTTATTTGTGTAGATGACTATTTTACTGGTTTCTCGACACTTTCAGTGCAGAAAAAGGAAGGTCAGACACTTTCTTACTAGACTTAGTACTGTATGTACCTATGTTTATCTCATTATGCTAGAGAAGAAGCATGTGATCAGTTTCATTAGGTGGTAGATTTGTAAGGGTAGGATTTGCTCCTCACAATCATGTGTTAAAGCAGGAAGTGATCACAGCAAATCAGAGCTTTCGAAAGCAGCTACTTAAAGAGAGTCTGAAGCGAGAATAGATCTCGCTTCAGACCTCATAGCTAGCAGGGGCATGCGTGCCCCTGCTAAAACGCCGCTATAGCGCTGCTTAACGGGGGTCCCTGTCCCCCCAAACCCCCTCCGTGCAGCGGGGGAGCGCTTCCTGGTTGGGGCAGGGCTAACCGATGCAGCCCTGCCCCATGCGCGTCTGTCAGACGCGTATCTCCGCCTCTCCCCCGCCCCTCTCAGTCTTCCTTCACTGAGAGGGGCGGGGGAGAGGCGGCGATGCGCGTCTGATAGACGCGACTGGAGGCAGGGCTGCAGCCATTAGCCCTGCCTCCAGGAAGACAATTTCCACGACCAACTTGCCGACCATCTTTTGCGGGGGGTGGGTTGGGGGTGAAGGGACCCCCGTTTAGCCGCAGGATAGCGGCGTTTTAGCAGGGGCACACGTGCCCCTGCTATATATAAGACCTGAAGCGAGATTTAGTCTCGCTTCAGTGTCTCTTTAAACTGCCCACATATTTTGCCACGAGTTGTAATAGCTAAAAGCATTTTTTTTTTTCATAACCAAAGTGTGAGACTGAGGTTACACACTAACTCTTTTACATTTAACATTACGTTTGAGTAGTGATCAGCCTACATTTCACAAAGTAGTAATTTTGCACACACAAAAAAATCAGATTTATGATGCAACATTGTAATGCAAAATGTCAGACTATTGCAAAATTAATTTCACATGTAATCATAATTTGTGATACATAGTTTTGCAATGATGCATCATTTCAGGAAAATAAAACTTTCTCATGCCCATAGACATTCATACTGTACATTTATCCAAAAATGCAGAACTAATCATTTTTCCACCGTCTCTGTCTACCTCTCTGCCTGATATAACAATAAATGTTAATAACACCCCCATAGCTTTATTTCACAAAGCACAGTGCTTTGGGGTAAAATTTTACTCCTCTCTTGCTTTTATTCCTCACATTCACTCCTTAACCAGCTCCTGTCATCTCCAACTCAAAAATACATCTCAAATCTGACCTTTTCTCACTTAGGGCACAACTAAAATATTAATATATGTCCTTATAATATCTCATATGGACTATTGTAACACACTACTTTGTAGACTACCAACTAACAGACTGGCACCACCCCATTCTGTTCCAAACTCGGCTGCTCAACTCTTTCATCTTTCTTCCTCTGCTGTTTCTCTCTTCCAAAGCTCTTCATTGACTAATGACTACAAATTAACCAGAGGATCCAGTTCAAAGTCTTTACTCTAACCTACAAAGCTCTCTCCACTGTACATCTACTCACTAATTTACAGATACCAACCCAATCCCAATCTGAGATCTGCACATGATCTTCATTTGTCCTCCTCTACAATGATCTCCTCGCATTCATGTATAAAGATTTCACACGTGCTTCCCACTCCTTTGGAATGCCTTTCCACAACACATCCATCACTCTTCAATCTTTGATATCTTTAACCACTTCGGTACCAGCAGCCTCTGCCCCCTTAAGGACCAGAGGCTGCTGGTACACTAAAACGCTGCATACCGACGAATCGCTGCAATAATCCATCACTCCCGCCGGTCACGCCGCTCTGTCCCTGCCGCAGGCTGCTCTCTCTGCCGTCTCTATGACGGCAGATCTCTGTGCGCCGGTCAGGAGCCGCTTTCATTGGCTCCTGACCCTGTCATTCAATGTAAGCCAATGGGAGCAGCTTACAAGAATGACAGGGCCAGGAGCCAATAAAAACGGCTCCTGCCCGGCTCACAGTGCTCTGCCGTCATAGAGGCGGCAGGGCAGCACATTGCAGTGGGTAGAAAGCGGCGGGAACAGGCGGGGACGCATGGTGAATGGAACGTAGAGCTTATGTCCGGTCAGAACTGCAGCGCCACCCGCCCGACGTAAATTTGTACTGCATCAGTCCAAAAAACGCTCCCTCAAAACTCACTTTTTCCAACCCTTTTAACCTATGGCCAAGTTACACTACTGCTAGATAACCTAAATGCACACTGCCTCTAGGTATAAATATGGCATACTACCCCACCTCTTGGCATTTCCGACCGTCCCTAGTTATAATCTAGCGAGGTTGAAGGCCGTTATTTAATCATATAAATATTTTGCAAATCCCATCATTCTTCTTAATAAAGTTCTCTCTCATTAATATTTTTGTTAATGTACTCTCACCTCCACATGTCAGCATTTCAATGTTTCTTCTCTATTCCATATGGAGTTTTGGTTTATAATTAAAGTGTCTCCACAGATGGCACTAAACAAAGCACCAAGAGCAAAACAATGCATTCCATTATAGTTATGACAAGCTCCAAAGCAAAGCATGATCCCGTTCACTTGTATTTAGCTATGAACCTTCTTAAAATGCCGCACTACAGCCGTGAACGGCTTTATTCCCTGTGTCTCTTCCACTGGTGGCTGGCAGTCGTTTTCAAGTTCTAAAGTGAATGATTTGTAGAATTGTAAGCACTTCCTTTGAGGTGATGTGGTGTTGCCTGCAGGTGCTGCTGACACCATGGCTGTCTGTGGAGAGGTCTTGTCACTAACAAAAAGCGCTGCTGCGCTCAGAGAAAGACATGCATTTGGAAAGAATGCTCAATGTCATAATCGTAATCCCCAGGAGAGTCAAATAAGTATAACAAAACAGTCAGCGCTTTGTCAACTTTACCCTTTCTAAACTGCATGCAGAGTTTGTATACATTTCTCACAGGTAAAGTTGAGCTCCATGCAGTGTGTAAAATGATTTGTTGTTTTTTTACAGCTAAAACTGTGATTCAGATCACATCAGTACAATATGGCCAGTGTAAGGGTGTATCACGATAATTTGGGCACTGGAGATGGCTACTAATAGAATATTGGTAAAATTAACAATAGTCTATTATTAGGCTCTATCTGTTATAACGATAGTAAAATATCCATATTTATTTCTGATATTTTATTATCGCCTAACCTGACCCTATTCTCACTTGAATCCTCCGTTAATCGATCCCCAAGTGACCCATCCAACCGATGTCTAACCCTAACTGACCTCCTGCAACCTATGCCTAACCCTGTCCAACCCTCCTCAACCTGTGCTTAACCATAATAACCAAACCTCTTTAACTGATGCCTAACCCTAACTACACCTCAACCAGTGCCTAACCCTAACTGATGCCACCAACCAATGCCTAACCCTAACCAAGCCCTCCACTGATGCTCAACCATAACCGCTTCTTCAATCAGTGCCTAACCCCAACCCCCCCCCCCCCCCCCCACCAATGCCTAGCCAAAACCTCACCTACGGCACCAAAATATCCAGTTATAGCTGCTAGTCTTGGTTATTAACATCGGTACCTTTGGCTGCAACCAAATGTTCCTGCTAAGCCATAAACAGGTCTGTGCCCTATTTCACCCCCCCCCCCTCCTGACCCCTTTGGATACCTTGCTTTTGCATGCACGAATTGTTAGCACATAAATGATAATGTCTAGTCATGGGTCAACTCATCAGTTTTCATTTTACCTCTTCCCTTTATTTGCCAGGCTTACATTGTTCCACTGACTGCATTGTGAAATGGTGAATAGACAGTGGCATAGCTAGAGAGCCATGGTTCCCACTCCCAGTGCAAATTTTACACCGTCCAACCTCCCGGCATTATATTTATAATAATTAAAAAAAACTGCCAAAGAGGTTCAGCAGAGGAAAAGGAATGGTTTGTAAATGAGTATCACTATCCAAATTACATAGAGGTGATCATTACCACTACTGTATAAAATAAAAAGCTAGTGTAGCCAGGGCTGGCGCTGCCTGTCAGACAAAGGTTGGTGGCTGCATCTTTTTCAGACCCATGGCATGTTATTGTGTGTCTGGCAGCGAGATAAAGACAGAGCATGGTCAGAACAGTCCGGGGACAGGCGAGCTGTAATCCTTACACAAATTGTGCAGGGGCCTCTGGGAGCAGTCTGCAGTAATCTGTGGAGATGGGGTCCAACAGTACAGGGGGGAGCGCAGCGCTCAGGAGCTGAATTTGCTGGGAGGCTCAGAAACAGGCCCAAGATTACCTTTGTCCTGGGACCGTATTGGGGCTTGAACTGACTCTAAGTGTAGCCATTAGAGGATAGCCCTATGTGGTCCTCCAGGTACCGGAGCCTAGTGAGGTTTCAACTTCTGTATCCCCTAATGGTAAAATGGAGGCAATGCACATCATTTTTACAGGTACTTTTACCACTTACAGAGTGTTCATTGTGCAATTAGCATAACCCGTATTAGCTTGGTAATGCACATGTTGCTACTATAATTCTCTATGCGCTAGGCAAGTAGCAAAGCATATTCTACCTCGGTAGTGAGGCTGCACTAATTGTGCAACAGGCACTACATATACGGCATAAGCACAGATGGATTAAGATGTAATGGGGCCTTAGGCAAGGTAATTGTTTTTGGGCCCCCTTGTGGTCCTTTTGGGACGCTGAAGTGAAGAGAGGTCAAAGAAGCTGGAAGTTGGGCCCCTTGACACCCACTAGGCCCTGAGCACTTGCCTAGGTTGCCGGGTGGATAATCTAGCTCTGGGCATAAGTACTGATAAAATTGCTGCACGCTGCCTGCAGATAAGGAGAGATCGTTGATGTGATGCCTTCTTTTCTTTAATCAAACAATTGGTGGCTTATCCTTGACTCTTTACCAGCAGTTGCAGAGTCAATATCTGCAGTGTCTACCTTGCAGTTAACTAGCAGAAGTGGAAGAGAAACTATGTGCTATATTGTCATGACGCCAAACAATAGCGAGAAAGTCTGATCTGACTTTGAGGTAAAAGCAACACAATAAAGGCAACGTGTGTGCTCACCGAACACTAGAGCTCTGCTGTTAGAGGATGATGAAAGCAGTCTGTCCCTTTGTACAGATAGCAGTGATCTTGCCCACTCTGCAGTAATGTCATAGTTTTCAGCCTGCCGCTTGTGTGGTACTCACTGTAATCCTAAACATTTTGCCGCTTATGTCAGGAAAGAGCTGCTTTTATTAACCGAAATCACGGCAGCAGCTATTCTTCCCAACAGCGATTTCAATCTTGTCTTGAGCACTGAAATCCAATCTTTGCCAAACCTAAAATATATCTGGACTGCGGCACTTAAGTTTATCTCTACAATTCCCCCCTCTATCTTCAGCCTGCTTCTCACTTCAGAGCCTGGAGGACTGGCCTGTCTCTATCTCTGTAGGAGCGAGTCAGGGTTGAATGGGAGCATCACAGCTCTGCGCTGTACACACAATCAGAGCTGCACTGACATCGAGAAGCCAAGGTGTAAACAAGAAGCTACACAAAGATGCAAGATTTCCAGTGGCTGAGAAAATCATTCGTAATTGTCTTGAGCAAAAATCTATTGTCAGTACAGATGTCCCATCACTTTACTGACAATGTTGTTACTAAGCTGCCTGGATCATTAACCTCTTGACGACCAGCTAACGCCGATCGGCGTAAACTGGTCGTCTGCGGGTTACCTGCGGGGAAGAAATCCCCGCTGTTTACATCATACGGCGCTGCTGCGCAGCAGCGCTGTAAGGCAGATCGGCGATCCCCGGCCTCCGATTGGCCGGGGATCGCCGGCATCTGATAGGCGGAAGCCTATCCTTCAATGCGCAGGACGGAACTCCGTCCTGCGCATTACGGAGAGAGGGAGGGAGGGAGGTAAAGAGGCAGAGGGCGGAAATGGCTTCGGAGGGGGGCTTTGAGGAGCCCCCCCCGCAAAACGCAGATGGCCGGTGGCGATCAGACCCCCCCGGCAGGACATCCCCCTAGTGGGGAAAAAAGGGGGGAAGTCTGATCGCCCTGGCATAATACTGATCTGTGCTGCGGACTGGAGAGCCCATGCAGCACAGATCAGCCAATACAGCCCTGGTCGGCTAGTGGTTAAAGACCAACCGCCACTGTTAGGGCCCATTTACACTTGAAGAGAAACTCCAACCAAGAATTTAACTTTATCCTAATCAGTAGCTGATACCCCCTTTTACATGAGAAATATAATGCTTTTCACAAACAGACCATCGGGGGGCGCTGTATGACTGATATTGTGGTGAAACTCCTCCCGCAAGAAGCTCTGAGGACCGCGGTACTTTTGGCAGTTTGCCATAATGTAACAAGTAGGGATGGTCGGAAATGCCAATTTCCGATTCCGCGGTAAATCCGCATTCCGCCATTGCCAAATACCGATTCCGCTTTCCGCTACCAATTTCCGCATTCCGATGCGGAATTTCCGCCGGAAATCGCGGAAATTCCGCCCGACTTTAACATCGATTTTCTCAAAAACTATAAAGTCTTTTTGAAAACTTTTTTTTGCATCTTGTTCAGGAGATTCTGATTAACCCTCCTGGCGGTTTGCAAAAAATCCGCCAGGGGGCAGCAAACTCTTTTTTTAAAAAAATTTTTTTTTCTTTTCATGTAGCGAGACAAAGTCTCGCTACATGATAGCCGCAGCTCAGCGGCATCCCCCCAGCCCCTCCGATCGCCGCCGGCGATCGGAGATCAGGAGATCCCGTTCAAAGAACGGGATCTCCTGGAGGGCTTCCCCCGTCGCCATGGCGACGGGCGGCATGACGTCACCGACGTCATCGACGTCGTGACGTCATTGGGAGTCCCGGCCTACCCCTTAGCGCTGCCTGGCACTGATTGGCCAGGCAGCGCACGGGGTCTGGGGGGGGGGGGGGGCCGGCGCGGCGAGCGGAGGCACCTAATCGGTGCGGAGCGGCGGCGATCAGACTGCACACGCAGCTAGCAAAGTGCTAGCTGCGTGTTGCAAAACAAAAAGTGTACAAATCGGCCCAGCAGGGCCTGAGAAATCCCCCTGCGCGGCATAGCCCGTGCTCAGCACGGGCTTACCGCCAGGGAGGTTAATAAACCCTGAAAATTTGGTGTTTCTAGGACTTACGGGGGCTTTGCTATTAATCACTAAAGTCGGCGGATTTTTACTGTAATGTAAATGCAGAAAATAGGCAGATGCAGATTTTCTGCATTTTACATTACAGTAAAAATCCGCCGACTTTAGCGGTTAATAGCAAAGCCCCCGTAAGTCCTAGAAACACCAAATTTTCAGGGTTTATTAAACAGAATCTTCTGAACAAGATGCAAAAAAAAGTTTTCAAAAAGACCTTATAGTTTTTGAGAAAATCGATGTTAAAGTCGGGCGGAATTTCCGCGATTTCCGGCGGAAATTCCGCGATTTCCGGCGGAAATCCGCCTAATGCATTTGCATTACCGATTTCCGCATTCCAATGCGGAAATGCAATTTTCGATCGGAATTTCGGAAATTGCATTTCCGTGGAATCCGAATGAGCATCCCTAGTAACAAGGTTCACAGACAGGAAATAGCTGTTTACCGCTGTCTCCAACGGCCAAAACAGCTAGGAGCAGCTACATAACCTGCCCACAGTAAAAATGTCCCCATGTAATAAATGTCAGAATGTAAATCGGGGAGAGGAAAGATTTTACAATGAGCAAACACTGACTAAATCATTTATACATAATTATTGTAAAAATGAAGCACTTTTTTATTACACTATTTTCACTGGAGTTCATCTTTAAAGCAGAAGGAAACCCAGCATTTCTTCTTTGCTCTAAAGGATTATTTACAGCCTATTATATACAACAGCATTCAAAGGGTTAAACACAGGCCTTTCAAGTTCCCCTGCAGGGAAAGCTGGACGAATCCGAACTAGAGATAATGTTATTTTATGTTTAACTGTATCACATGAGAAATGTAAACAGAACCCTTCTCTGACACTGAAAACTCTCCTGAAGACAGTGACACAATCAGAAAGCATCAGAAAGCATGTCTGCTTATGTTAGAAGATGAATAAAGCAGTTATGAATAAAATGCAAAGTCAGCTTTCAGAGCAAAAAAAGTGTACTTCGGGAACGTATAATTTCTAAACAAATAATAATACTTATGCACAAAAACAAATATGATAACCGTATGGCATATAAAAAGTAGGAAAACATGTTGTTATTGAATGTTATGTCAGGGTTTTATACCGCTTTAATCAGTTGGTGTGCATTAGTGTGTGTTGGTACGCGTTTTTCCATAGCAGTGCATTGTGAAAAATATTTCAGTTAAAACGTGTTAAAGAGGAACTTCAGCCTAAGCAAACATACTGTCATTAAGTTACATTAGTTATGTTAGCAGAGCCGGTTCTAGACTGTGTCTCATGCTCCCTGTCACCTCCTTTGACTCAAAAGGGCTTGGTCAGGTGCGCAGCAGTAGTAGCGTTTGCTTTCCAGACAACCAATGGACCCCTGACTAGCCTCCCCCCATGTAAAATGTGTACCTGCTTAGGCCCGTGGTGAATGTTGCAGGCTTACCTGTCCACCGACGTGAAGTCTTCTGTCACATGTTTCTACATTTCCTCTGGGGGCCCCTGTGCCCTGGGAACCTTTTACATGTACGTGATGTCAGTAAATGTGGCGGGGTCATGGGGTTCAGGTGCTCCTGGTGGCAAAGGAGAAAGACACGGAATACACGTGCCCTGGCGGACAGATGAGCCTGCAACACTCTGCACAGCACAAAGGGTACATATTACACGGGGGTGCCTGTGGGGAAGGTGGGGGGAAGGGGAGCAGGTGAAAGCAGCTTCACAGATTTCCAAAAGACGTCATGCTAAAATATATTGGAAATCTGTTTGCGGTGTGTGGAAGGTAATAGATACCTCTCTGATCAGATTTGATGAGGGATGGATATATCAAATGTTCAAATGGCTATCTGACAATGTATGGCCACCTTTACCTACACCGATGCAGATGTATTTAACCTCCTTAGCGGTAACCACGAGTCAGGCTCGGGGCTGGAAACCTCAGCTCAGAGCAGTAACCCCGAGCCTGACTCGTGGTATCCGCCGCGAGATTACTGCAGAGCGTAGCGTGCAGCAGGTGTTTGAAACCACCTCCTCCGGGATTCAGATGCCAGCAGTCATTCTCCTTCCAGTCCTTGGAGGCTCTTGATCCCTCTGGTGAGATTGCCGCCTGTCATCATGACGACAATCGTCGATCTCACTATAGGGTTACAGCGCCACCCAGAGGACAAAGGTAGAACTGCAGCACCTGATCCCAGGATGGTGAGTAATTGCAGGGGCTGCTAGCAGAAGGCTATCTGGGGGTATATTCTTTTCTTGCCTCTCTCGTCTAAAAGCTAATGAAACAATTGTACTGCTAAAATCAGGAAGGAATTATACCACCAAGGAGGTTGTAAAGGATTGCGGAGATGCCCCTGCCCGTCTGGCGGCGGTGCGGCTGTCTCCGCGTTCAGACCGGCCGGTTCCGCACAGCAGCATGCGTCTGATTTGTCTGAGCCTTCTAGTGCACACAGATGGAGAGCTACGCGCGTGCTGGGAGGCAGGACCTTTATGCCAGGAGGAGAGGGATCAGCTGATCAGTTTGGTCAGCTGATCCCAGCGCAGACTGTCATTGGCTGAGTAGCGCTGGGTGGCGCTGAGAAGCGCTGCACTATTTATAGATCTCACTGGTCAGTCTCAGGTTGTCTGCCGTTGCGAATACATACGTGTGAGCACTCAGACCATAGTCAGATCCCACAGGGTGTTAGAAACAGGTGGACCTGGGAATTCACACTTAGCCAGATTACGCTTGTGTCATTACTGTGTTATACTTTAGACCAGTTCCAGGGTGTTGTGACCAAGGACCTCACACCCAAGCTTAGGAATACTGTGTCATTGCTGTGTTATACTTTAGACCAGTTCCAGGGTGTTGTGACCAAGGACCTCACACCCAAGCTTAGGAATACTGTGTCAGAGCTGTGTTATACTTTAGACCAGTTCCTGGGTGTTGAGACCACGGACCTCACACTCTAGACTAGGCCTGCTTTATCTGTTATTACCAATTGCTCTCTAGACCTCTCTCCTGCTTTCTGATTCGGTACCTATGCATATCTGCCTACCTGTTGCCAAACCCTGCCTGTACCTGGTTACCGAATCAGCCTTCTGTCTCTGTACCTTATCTGGTCGTGTGTTGCCGACCTGGCCTGGCCGATCCTTCTGGCTGTCACTCATACCTTGAGTGTTCAGTCTGTCTGTACTACCTGTGACACTACCCAGCCAAGTGTCAGGTAGCTGCAGAGACCTCCTGTTCTTTAGAGAGGCCTCTCGGCAGCCCAGTCAGGGGCTCTCTCCCTTAGGAGTCCTTTGGCTGCAGTATAGTCTGATTCCCAGTATTGCAGGGAATCACTAGCTCGCAGGTTATCTCTATCCCCTAGATAGTTCACACCCAGCCAAGGGCCACCTGCTCCGCAGGTGGTCCATGCTCATTGTTATCTGCGTCTCCCGCCCCACGGGAGACAGCCTACTGTTGCACCAAAACACTTACACTTTATCAGGTGTCCAGAGCTTAGTCATACTTGTATTATTGGTGATTCTGCAGATCATCAATAATCGGGTATATATCTGTATTGTTGGTGGTACTGCAGATCACCAATAATCAGATTCTCTCTGTGTGCTGACACCAATCGTTACAGAGGTTAAGCCAGTGCTTGGAAGGTTGGAGAAAAACTGGGGCAGAATTGAAGCAGGTGAACAAATCAACAATTCTGATTTGTCACTTTTAACATCAGCTTCACTTTTGAGATAGATTTTCTCCACTTTTCTATTCTGCTGGTCTTGAATGGTTTAATCCGCCCCGTAGTTTCTTTTATTTTGCCTAGAAAAATGCGCTGTTGTCGTGTGTCTATTCCCTGCGTCCTTGTAAGGTACTTGTACAACAATTGAATGTCACAGGCAGAGTAACCTGATACTTTGACCCACAGACTCACTTTGCTATATTAAGAGCGCATGCCACTACTTATAAATCCATTAAACCATCCGGCAACAGTGAGGAAGCCAAAGTGTTAGCGGCTTGATAGTGCCTAATTATTGTATGGTAATTCATGTGTAAATGTGTAATGTTATGCAGAGAATGCTTATCTGTTATCAGCTCCAGAAATGTTACAGTATAATTTAAAAGTCATTGAAGTGAACAGACCCATTACTTTTAGAGAGAGATTAATCTTCTTGACACTATTCACATAAGCATGCACAAATATGCTTTCAAAGCACAGTATTTAATTCCTTTGCTCATTATTATTGATCAGGCATAGCTCTTCACTTTATGTTGGGACTTACTTAAAGATTATTTTAATATTGATCATGCACTATACTGAAGGTCTAAAAACCTTATTTCTTAAATAGAAATACAAAATAATTGTATATAGTATTTTCTCGGAAAACTTGTGGGTCATGTTTCCTTCAGGCACCTTTTACACTTGCGTTGTAAACCTGCGTTGCGTTACCTTGTTTTACCGCAGGGTAACGCAATGGTAATGCAAGGCAATGGGGCCTAGCACACTTCCTCCGGTGCGTTGCCTTGTGGCGGAAGTGCTTAATCCGCCACAGTGCCACTGCAATGTCAGCAAAGCGTTACTACAGCGACGCAGTGGGGGCAAAAGTAATGTAAGTCAAAAGGTTATGCAAACGTTTTAAAAATGTTGGTGGTGCAGTGCGTATGTGCGGAATGGTGGGAATACGACGGGAAAACCCGGAAATCCCAGTGACATACTTCCTGTCCAGCAGGGAGTACATTACTGGGAAGGGGCGTGCTGGAAGGAGGCAGGAATAACAATGCAAATGCCCATTTTAAGTGTAAAACCAACCTTAGGGCCCATTCACACTTGTGCGTTTTCAGAGCGATTTCAGCTTTGCTGAAAATCGCTAGCGATTTGAAAAATGTGTGCACAATGAAAGTGTATGGAAGTGTTCTTATCTAAGCATTTAGCGATTTGCTGAAACGCAAACGTGTTGCATGCAGCGTTTTCTGAGAAATTCTGGAGCAATTAGCGATTCAATAAAAGTATCTGAATTGAAGTAGAAATCGCAAAACGCTAATCGCTGGAAAAACGCTGTCTATACAGTGAAAAATCGCTAGGAAAAAACGCCAGAAAAACGCTCAGCGTTTTGCATTAGCGTTTAGCGGTTTGTAGTGTGAATGGGCCCTAAAGCAGAACGGAAAGCTGTTTAAAAACTAAGAGTTTCACTTACGCTTCAGCCGACCTGTTTCCACGCACCGATGCTCTGGTCCCACGCTGCGGCTCACTTTCAATTCATGCAATTCGGGGGAACTGCGCCTGCCCTGCCCTGGCCACTCCTCGTTCACGCTCCCATAGCCGGACGCGTACTGCGTTGGCGCAGTAGATATTTTCTTGTACTGTGCCTGTGCAGGGTGCTCCTGGATACAGGAACACGTACTAGGATTATGCGTGAGCAGGGCGAAATGGAGGTCGACTTAGAAGTCGGCTTCCAGTACGGGAAAAAAAGTGAGCCGTGGCGGGGGAACAGAGGATCGGTCCAGGACTGCGAGGGCACAGGTCGGCTGCAGGGGGCTGGCTGAAGCCCCAGGGAAGTGAAACTCTTATTTTTTAAACAGCTTTCAGTTCGCTTTGAAAGTCTAAATATAGACAAAGAAAAATATTGTAAGGATGAGGTTAAAAAGTACCTGAGATGAATTAAAAGAAGAAATTTATACATACTGGTAATTCCGTCAGTTGTGAGTCCCAGCCACGCACGTGCGCCCCTTCGCTCTCCCATCGCCAGGAGAGTTTTGCTCCTACTGGTCAAATTACTGGGCCAGATTGTTTTACCCTTCATCACAGGTACACTTTAAGATAGAGCCTGTCATGACAGGCTCTGTCATTTATAGCTTAGGTAGTCTTTAAAGAGAATTTCAGTCCTACTTGAATATGAACTGGCTAAATAAAGTGTTTGTGTTAAAGCTTTTGTAGCTGGTACATTTTCAAAGATTTTTTTTTGAGCCATAATTTATGTATGCAAAGCTAAGGAAACCTCCTTCTCCTCCTCTAAGGCTGGTTTCACAGTGAGACGTTACAGGCGCACGTTAGTGCAGCCTGTAACGCACCCCACCGCACAGCAATGAAAAATCAATGGGCTGTTCACAGTGCCCACGTTGCGTTACATTGTAACGCAGCACGTCGTGATAACGTACTGCATGCAGTACCTTACACGCGGCGAAGCCACGTTAGACTGTTTGCACATGCTCAGTACGGGTGTTTTTTTTTATTTTGGGGGCGGAGAGGAGGCGGGCCGGGGAGAGGCCACTATGTAGCCAGGCACATGGCTACTTAATATTAACTGCACTTGCAGTGTTTTCTTCTTGGAGCGGCTGCTGATTGGCTGGCGGGACCACGTGATGTGGAGAGCTCCGCTCACGTGGTCTCCGCAGTGCCTCCGACAGAGCAGGCGCACCAAGAGCTGCTTGTAACGCGGCTCTTGGTAGCGTCCTGCTCCAACACCACCAGACGTTGCGTTAGGGGCACATTATGCGACCTTAACGTCCCCTAAAACGCAACGTCCTGGTGTGAAACCAGCCTAAAGGAATAACGAGGTAAAGATATACTGATGAGAAAAATAATGCTATCTATCCTCATATTCCTAAGAAAATGATTTTTTTTTTAGATATCTCTGAGTTTTAATTTATGTGTAAATGTTTCAGTGCCTTTGTTTAATGACACGGACCTTGAAGTAAGCCAGAGCTAAAATATATGAACTATTGCCTCTTGATCTCTTCTTGACTCCCAGAAGCCGTTCTCTGTCAGAAAAGAGTTTTATGGCTGTAATTCCTTATCAGTGAGGGACACTACTGTCCGACTAGGTATGGGCTTAAAGGAGTACTGTAGGGGTAAAAAGAGTTAAACTTATCTGGGGTTTCTAATGGTCCCCCATAAATGTCCTGTGCCCACGCAGCCACTCACTGATGCTCCGATCCCTGCCGCCGGTTACTTCTGGATTTCCGACTTTAAAGTCGGAAAACAACTGCGCCTAGTACGGTCTGCACCTGTGCAGTACGCTCCTGGTTACGTCAGTGGGAGTGGAGACATGGCCACGCAGGTTCAGCGTTTTTCCGACTTTAAAGTCAGAAATTCCAGAAGTGAACTGGCGGCGGCAGGGACTGGAGCATCGGTGAGTTGCTGCGCGGGCACAGGACATCTGTGGGGGACCATTAGAAGCCCTGGGTAAGTTCAACTGTTTTTCCCCCTACAGTAGTCCTTTAAGGTGTCCACTAACAGACCAATTGATAGCGAAAAATTGTTTGAACAATCAGATAATTCTTATCAATCTTGGATTGTTAGTGGCCACCTTAAAGTGAATCTCGAACTAAAAAAATATACTCAGCAGAACTGAAAAGGCTTGGTGTTTCTTCAACAGTTTCACAGCATCAGAACTTTGTTTTTCTTACCAAAGCATCATTTTCAGCTGCATTTTTAGCTAAGCTCCACCCATCAAAGAAAAAAAAGCCCGGGCTTTTTGTCCCTGATGCTGTGCAGAGCATGATAGGATTTCCTATGTTGTTATTCACGTTGCCTAGCAACTGAGAGAGGTGCTCAGGACACAGGACAGTTGGAACTGTATCTCATGCTCCCTGTTACATTCTTTCAACCAAAAATATGGCTGCCCTCATGAAATCAAACATTTGCTTGTTCTTTTAAAACAGTGTGGGTAAGAGATTATATTACCTATCTATTTTAATTAACATAACTAATGTAACTTAATGACAGTATGTTTGTTTAGGCTGGAGTTCCTCTTTAAGACAAACTGTCACTTGCATACCTGAATGTTAACTCTTTCAGGAAGAGAAATAAATAAAGGAACACAGTCTAGTTACTTGTATGCTTGGCACTGTACATACGCATGTTTATTTCAGTCGTTTATTTTCACCTCAGTATTCCTTTAAAGGTTTCCTGAACAAAACTTTCCTTGAGCTACATTGTTTTGATGAGCACAGCCTCACTGGCTAGAACCGCAGAATATGTTGTCTCTATTTTTTGCCTTCTGCAAAGTCTGCAAGTGACAATGACTACATACAGTGGGTTGCAAAAGTATTCATCCCCCTTGAAGTTTTCCACATTTTGTCACATGACTGCCACAAACATGAATCAGTTTTATTGGAATTCCACGTGAAAGACCAATACAAAGTGCTGTACACGTGAGAAGTGGAACGAAAATCATACATGATTCCAAACATTTTTTTACAAATAAATAACTGCAAAGTGGGGTGTGCGTAATTATTCAGCCCCCTGAGTCAATGCTTTGTAGAACCACGTTTTGCTGAAATTACAGCTGCCTGTCTTTTAGGGTATGTCTCTACCAGCTTTGCACATTTAGAGAATGAAATCCTTGCCCATTCTTCTTTGCAAAACAGCTCCAGCTCAGTCAGATTAGATGGACAGCGTATGTGAACAGCAGTTTTCAGACCTTGCCACAGATTCTCGATTGGATTTAGATCTGGGCTTTGACTGGGCCATTCTAACACACGGATATGTTTTGTTTTAAACTATTCCATTGTTGCCCTGGCTTTATGTTTAGGGTCATTGTCCTGCTGGAAGGTGAACCTCCGCCCCAGTCTCAAGTCTTTTGCAGACTCCAAAAGATTTTCTTCCAATATTGCCCTGTATTTGGCTCCATCCATCTTCCCATCAACTCTGACCAACTTCTTTGTCCCTGGTGAAGAGAAGCACCCCCAGAGCATGATGCTGCCACCACCATATTTGACAGTGGGGATGGTGTGTTCAGAGTGATGTGCAGTGTTAGTTTTCCGCCACAGATAGCGTTTTGCATTTTGGCCAAAAAGTTCCATTTTGGTCTCATCTGACCAGAGCGCCTTCTTCCACGTGTTTACTGTGTCCCCCACATGGCTTGTGGCAAACTGCAAACAGGACTTCTTATGCTTTTCTGTTAACAATGGCTTTCTTCTTGCCACTCTTCCATGAAGGCCAACTTTGTGCAGTGCACGACTAATAGTTGTCCTATGGACAGATTCCCCCACCTGAGCTGTAGATCTCTGCAGCTCGTCGAGAGTCACCATGGGCCTCTTGACTGCATTTCTGATCAGCGCTCTCCTTGTTAGGCCTGTGCGTTTAGGTGGACGGCCTTGTCTTGGTAGGTTTCCAGTTTTGCCATACTCCTTCCATTTCTGAATGATCGCTTGAACAGTGCTCCGTGGGATGTTCAAGGCTTTGGAAATCTTTTTGTAGCCTAAGCCTGCTTTAAATTTCTCAATAACTTTATCCCTGACCTGTCTGGTGTGTTCTTTGGACTTCATGGTGTTGTTGCTCCTAATATTCTCTTAGACAACCTCTGAGGCTGTCACAGAGCAGCTGTATTTGTACTGACATTAGATTACACACAGGTGCACTCTATTTAGTCATTAGCACTCATCAGGCAATGTCTATGGGCAACTGACTGCACTCAGACCAAAGGGGGCTGAATAATTACGCACACGCCACTTTGAAGTTATTTATTTGTAAAAATTGTTTGAAATCATGTATGATTTTCGTTCCACTTCTCACGTGTACACCACTTTGTATTGGTCTTTCACGTGGAATTCCAATAAAACTGATTCATGTTTGTGGCAGTAATGTGACAAAATGTGGAAAACTTCAAGGGGGCCGAATACTTTTGCAAGCCACTGTAGCTCATGGATCTAATGTTGGGCATACACAGCTCGATTTTGCCACTCGATTCCGCAGGCGATTCTCTTATCTTCCGCTCATTTTTCTTATCTTTTTCCATTGTGTTCAATGCGGAATTGAGCGGCAAAACAATCGGGAGGGAGATCGGACATGCCGGGTAATTATCTATTGAGCCATCTAAATGCCTCAAAAACGAACCGTGTATTCCCAGCATAACACTTTTTCGGACTGTAAATAGTTATTTTATCTTTTCTAAGCTCCTCTGTGATAAAAGTGTTTATATTAGAAGGTCTCAGCTTTGTTAAAGTGAATGTTTACCGGATTAAAAAAGAAAAAGTCAGATACTCACCTAAGGAGAGGGAAGGCTCGGTCCTAATGAGCCTTCCCCCTCCTCTCCCGGTGGCCGGTCCTGCGCAGAATCCCCCTGTGGCAGTATTCAACCAGTTCGGTCAAATACTGCCACTTCTGCATGCCTTCGGGAGCTTTCGGAAGCCTTCGGGAGCACTCTATGACGCACTCGCGTACGTAGTATGGAGCGGCCCGTCTTCGGAAGCCCGAGTGCTCCCGAAGACCTCCGAAGTCCCTGCGGCAGTGGACGCGAACGGGGGAGCCAGCGCAGCACCGAGGGCACCGGGAGAGGAGAGGGAAGGCTCATTAGGACCGAGCCTTCCCTCTCCTTAGGTGAGTATCTGACTTTTTCTTTTTGTACCCATTGGCTTTAAACAATGTGTCAGCACTGAGAACATTCACAGTTTGTCACCAGTGGAAGCCATCATTAACTTCTTATAAAAGCTTGATGTGCAAACAAAAGAAATGTGTGGAGTCATAAGAACCCATTATTTATGCAGACATATTTTAAGTTGACCTAAACTCTTTCTTTGTTGAAAGTAAGCAATATGTTAACAGACAAACCGTGTAAAGTCTAAGGGGGAAAAACTCATACTTACCTAATTAAAGCAATTTCCCTCTATAGCTTCTTGCCCTGATGGCTGCAGGTGTTGGTTCACCTGAATGTGGCCAAGCTGAAGTACCATGTGGTCTTGTTCCCTCATCATGAAACCATGTACTGTACTGTGTCTCCCACCCATCTGATGCTGCTATCACCATTCCCACAACATGACCTCCTTAGAGCACATCACACACATTAATGTCCTCTCATGCATGCAGACGTGCACACAAAGGTGCATAGGAATACAAGTATGTGGACGGAGACAGCCTAATGAAGTGATGGAGCAGGGTCATAATTACGTCGAACCACACCCCCAAAGAGACTTGGACAGCACAACGTGACATACAGGGACGGTAGCTGTGCGGTGCTTAATGCCTAATCAGTGTGGAGGAGCTGTCCCGTCGTCAGGAGCCAGTAATGTTTAGCTCTGCTGCTGCTGATGCTCTGGTTTACACAGAAATAAGCCACCTCCTTTCCCCCTTTACGTAAGGGGGATGGGATGGAGCTATTGCTATACCTCAGCTGGGGAGTAAGTCCCTGTACACAAAATAGATGGTTCTTGGCTGAGACAATTGGTAATGTATACATCTGCTGGGAATCTAGCATATGTAAGATGGTCCGATGTGTGATTTAGAGATCCAAGCAAAGCGCAGGCTTAGCCCATCATTCTCCTTATCGCCCCTGATCTGTTTTCTGCTGTGCTATCTTCTCTCTGTACAGTACTCAACCCTAAACTGTTACCTGAGAGATCCTGATCCTTACGGGTGACAGTTCTCATCTGTGCACCTCAAGGCTGCTCAGATGCAGCTTCTACTGGTTGCCAACTGATGCCTAACCAACCCCCCACTGCTGCCTAACCCTAACGACTCCCCCAACCTATGCCTAACCCTAAACTACCCCCCTACCTATGCCTAACCCTAAATGAAACCCCCCACCTATACCTTACCCTAACTAACCCCCTCAATGTATTCCTAACCAACCCCTGCAAGCTATAACTAACTATACTGCAGCTACACATACCAGGCAATAGAGGCTCCGTGGTATTTAAGGTACCACCTTAGGCTCCTATATTAATGGCCATGATTAGCGGCTATATGTGGTCATTTAGGCACGGGCACTGGGGTAGACAAACTGCAGCTACAAATAGCAGACACTTTGCTGCTAAGCTTGGCTATTAATAAAGGAGCATATGGTGGCTCCCAACGTACTGTGCAGCCTCCGGCGCCCAAATTACCTGCTTCGGTCTGAAGAGCGCACTATGGTGAAGTGCAACACATTGCTGAGACTCCCAGGAGAGAAAAGTATACCAATTAATCTATTCAGGCATTTCAAAGAAAGAGTTATTATACTGTGGTTAATCTATTGGAGCAGAGAGGACATTGTGACTGTGGTTCTACTTTACGCCACTGCTGCTTCCATAGAAAATGTGGAAAAGTTTGTTGTGACCTATATTTAACCTGCACTGTATTGTGAATTTACACATGTCTGCATAGCTTGCTTCCAGATGGAAACAATGGGAGTTCCAGCTGTAGCGCTGAAGGCTTTCCTGCTGCCAGCTTGTTTGTTAATATACTTCAGCTTGTTACTTTTACTTTCTTTGCTGACTGCACTGGTTTAATATTTAGCAGTCATGGAGATAGGACATGTGTGCACCTGTGAGATGTCATTATGGGATCGGTGTATGTATGAGCAGTGAGCACACGTTACATTTCCTTATGCAACCTTACAGCAAACAATATTTATTGTCCTGGTCTGTAACTTAATATTAACGCAAGTAGCAGCTTATTTTTCACTAGTGTCAAGTTATTGTAGGTATTGGGCACAATGCTGACATAAAATTATTATCAGCTTATTCAACAGGATAGGGGAAAGAGTATTATGCTAACCTTTAGCTGACACTATGTACTATACACTACTGGTATTGTACAGTACATAGGCTATTAAACATTTCTCGCTTACAGTAATCATCCACAATTTGAATATGGCATTTTGGCAAATTGACATTTGTACACCATACTAAATCAGCCCATTGTGCTTAAAGGACAAGTGAGGCAAATAAAATAAATCTATTATTATTAACTGTGGCTTCTTCAAGCCCCTACAAGTCACGTGTGTCTCTCGCTGCAGCTCCAGTCTTCATTGGTCTCCCACTGGCAGCCACAAAAATTGTCGAATGGGTCAGCGTCTTCTGTGCATGCACTGGTGTGCACCTGTGTCACCGGGAGCGTACTGTACATTTGTACTGCGCGTTCCCAATGTCTCGTGCAGAATACGCTGGCCCATCGGGGGGGGGGGGGGGGGGGGGTCAGCAATATTTAGAGGCTGCCAGTGGGAAATGGGAGGAGACCAGAGCTGCGACGAGACTTATAGAGGCTGGAAGAAGCCCCAGGTAAGGAACGATAAAATTATTCCATTCTCCTCGCTTGTCCTTTAAGTACTTAAAGTACACATTAACTAAGAGGGATATGGTGACAAAAAAGGACTGGTTGCCTGGCAATCCTGCTGCAGCAGTATCTGAATTACGCACCTGAAACAAGAATGTGGCTAATCCAGTCAGACTTCAGTCAGAGCTACTGATCTGCATGCTTGTTTAGGGTTTATGGCTTAGCGTTTAAAAATAATCGAAAATGCTTACAGTGTGAACAAGCCCTTAATCTGGGCATTGTCACACAGGACAGGAGTTCCACACGGACTCTGCATCTCTGAAATCTGAGCATTTGGTAGCCAAAGTTATGTGAAATGTGGCATCTCTGAAATCTCTCTGGATGTGCAGATGTCTTAATCTGTATGTTCATAAGACTGAATCAAGTTATCCTTTCATGACTAAACTATAGAAATAAATGACATGGAAGAAAGTGTTTTTGTCTGCTTCTCCATGGTGATATAAAACATGGACAGTGTCAGTAAGCTGAGAGATGCAGGGACGGCCCCTCCCAACTCCCCCCCCCCCCCCACACACACACACTCAGTTGAAGCTTGTGAGTGTTTTAAAGTGGACCTGAACTCTTGCACAGGACATAAGGAAAACATATAGAAATGCACCCTGTATGTATTTAGAGAGTTTAGCCTGTCTAATCCCCCTCATCTGTGACTAATCACAAGTGTTATTTGCTCTCTCAGCTGTGTCAGTTGACTGCCACGGCAGATAAGCTCATTTGACAGCACAGCATGTTAACCCAATGTCTGATTCCATTAAAGCAGGAAGTAGACACACTGCAGATGTATTGCAGGATTTGTATGAGCTGTAACAAAGAAATGTTTTTCTTTAAAGGTTAAGCTAGCCATACACTGGCCCAATTTGCGCCCGTTTCGACAGCAGATTCGATCACTGGGATCGAACCTGTTGCCAATCGTTCACGCTACACGTCGAATTTCGATCCATTTCGTCCGATCCCGTCGATCGCGCCGTGCGGAAAATAACCGTCGATCGCCCGCGGGTAAAGAGCGCATCGCTAGCGGCGTTCGAGTGCCCGACGACTGACGCAATAGAGCCCGCATACATTACCTGCTCCGCCGGCACGACTCCAGTCTCCCGGTCACCGCTGCTCTGTCTGCGCTCTGGTCTCCAGGTCCGGCATGCCTCACTTCTTCTAGCCCGGCAGGAAGTTTAAACAGTAGAGCGCCCTCTACTGTTTAAACTTCCTGCCGGGTTAGAAGAAGTGAGGCATGCCGGACCTGGAGACCAGAGCGCAGACAGAGCAGCGGTGACCGGGGGACTGGAGTCGCGCCGGCGGAGCAGGTAATGTATGCGGGCGGGGGCAACAGCAGCAGCACCACAACAACAGATTGTGAACGGTTTCAGGCTGAAATCGGTTCACAATCTGTTTGCTGTAAAGGTAGCCATACGATCCCTCTCTGATCAGATTCGATCAGAGAGGGATCTATCTGTTGGTCGAATCTGATGGCAAATCGACCAGTGTATGGCCACCTTTATTATGCTGTTGGGTATCATTTAGAGTTCAGGTCTGCTTTAAGAAAATTATTCATTTATCCCTAATTACAGTCCCAGAATCCCAGGCAGCCTGTAGAGGAAGACTCTTCTTTAAAGCCCATCTAAACCCTGGCAGCAAAATAGTTTTCATTTTTTACATTGTACCATTTTGGGGGCTTTATGGTTTGTGGCAGGTGCAATTATCACTGTTTATCTAGTAGCTGATTAGAATATTCATGCATCCTAATCACAGTGAATGGGAGCAGGGCTGCTGTGAGCCAGTGGAACGGATCTACAGTAGATGAGTGCAGCAGTCCTGTGAATGATCTAATCAGCTGCTTCTGTCTGCTGACCACTACAACTTCAGAGTTTAAAATCAAAGCTCTTTTTTTTACGCATAGGTAAGTATGAGTTTTCCACCCCTAGATTTTACATGGTTTGCCTGTAAACATATTGCTTACTTTCAACAAAGAAAGAGTTTAGGTCAACTTAAAATATGTCTGCATAAATAATGGGCTCTTATGACTCCACACATTTCTATTGTTTGCACATCAAGCTTTTATAAGAAGCTAATGACGGCTTTCACTGGTGACAAACTGTGAATGTTCTCAGTGCTGACACATTGTTTAACAAAGCTGAGACCTTCTAATATAAACACTTTTATCACAGAGGAGCTTAGAAAAGATAAAATTGAAGATACAATAATTTATTCACATACTCCTAATAAAAATGCAACGCGTTTCACGGGCAACATCCCGCTTCATCAGGCAATGAACAACCGGAGTATTTGTGCCAAGCACGTTTTGGACCCCACGCTGTGAAATACTCCGGTTGTTTATTGCCTGATGAAGCGGGATGTTGCCTGTGAAACGCGTTGCATTTTTATTAGGAGTATGTGAATAAATTATTGTATCTTCAATCAACAGCATTGTGTCTGTTTTTGGGTGTTGCCGGGCCACCACTGCCACTTGAATACTTTTGAACTTTTTAGTAAATGTTACTCTTTTGGCGCCTCTGCATTTTCGCATATTTCTCATTTGCATTTGTGAGCCAACTGTTCACAAGATGCAAAGCTTGCCAATTAAAACAATCATGTTATTACGAGGATTCAACTTGTTGATGGTTTAACAGGAAACTTAGGCCAGGATCTGTCAGCTCTTAAAGTGTACCTGAGGCGACATGTGACATGATGAGATTAACGTGTATATACAGTACAAAACATATTAATAATCAGGCTGTTTTATTTTGCTGCCAGAAAGAGTTAATTTCTAGGCAGGTAAGTGACAGCTTTTGTCTTTGTCTTTGTGGTGGCTGGATAGTGTAAAGGTTAAGGGTTCTGCCTCTGACACAGGAGACCTGGGTTCGAATCTTGGCTCTGCCTGTTCAGTAAGCCAGCCCCTATTTAGTAGGAGACCTTGGGCAAGACTCCTTAACACTGCTACTGCCTATAGAGCGTGTCCTAATGGCTGTAGCTCTGGCACTTTGAGTCCGCCAGGAGAAAAGTGTGTTTGTCTTGTTGATACCTTAAGGAATATAGTAAAAATCACTGATAAACAGATTACAGCCAGTTTTACAGTTTTTCTGGCAGAATACAACTTTTGAGCTCAGGGGAGAGAGATAAAAAGGTCAATAGTTCATGTATTTTAAGTCTGGGCCACTTAATAGGTTGTTACTGATTAGAGACAGTAAAACATTCAACCTACTTTGTAATTGTTTAAATATAAAATAAACCATGGGATACTTAAGTCATTTTTAGGAGTAGAACAATAAATATAATTGTTTATCTCATCAGTCTATTTTCACTTTGGATTCACTTTAAAGTGCCAGTCTGCCAGTAACAGAGCTTGCTTTGTCTGTGCCTAAGCACCCTGATGTCAGATAATCTTCTTTTGAATTACCTGGCTAGGAAACCAGACATTGGTCACTTCCTGCACTGTACTGCAGACTATTATTGCGATAGGCTGCACTCTTTTCAGGGGGATTCAGTCTGTTCCCACCCCTTGCAGTATGAACCATTGCATGATGCAATCATCTGAGCAACAGGTCCAACCATAGTTATTGAAACTCAGTCCTTGTCCTTGCGTTTTGTTATGTGATCAGAAATTTGAGATAGGATTTAGAGCTTTAGAAGAGTCTCAAATAAAAGAGAATATTGCAGAGAGGCATAACAATGGCCCCTGAGACTCCCTGCAACTTTTTAATTCCTTTCCTCACTTCGTTAGGCAAGTAGCACAAAAAAAAATGACGCATTACCTACTTCTTGCGCTGGCTCAGATCCACTTTCACATAGCATTTTCACGTAGAATTTTCACATACAGTTTTCTCATTCTTGTCCCTTGAACATTCTCAGTAGACATGTGAAAAAACATTTACATAAAATTTGGAATTTATGTGTTGGACTTCCATGAACTCAAAACTGCAAAATTCCGATACAAAAATCAAACATTTGGAATTCGAGGAGATCTGTGCATTCTAATCACCAATCATCGGCCATTTATGTCACAGCAGGATGTGTCAAAAACTCACCTTCTCAAGAGATAATATGGGCGCTAGTAGTAGAACATAGTTTAACTATTTCACATTCCTGGACGTGAAACTCACGTCCAGGAAGCCATGTGCGCTCCTGCGCGTCCACGCGGCCGATCGCGCGCGTGCACGCGCGCGATCGGCCGGCGGTTTGTTAGCCAGTGAATCAGTGAATCGGGCAACGGTGCCCGATCACTGATTCCTCTCCCCCGCAGAAAAAGCGACAGCTTCTCTCGGAAGCTACGCTTTTTCTGCTTCCTATGTCGCTCTAAGCGTACGTGGTACGCTTAGAGTGACGTCACTGTAAACAACTCATGGCTGCCATCTTGTGGCCAAAAAGTAAACTACATCTAAATGTTAAATAAAAATAAAAATACACATATATTTACAAAAAAAATACAATTTCAATCCCACCCTCCCAAAAATACCCACATAAAATGTTTCATTAAAAAAAAAAAAAAACATTACAATTAAAAAAAAAAAAAAACACAAATATTTACCTAAGGGTCTAAACTTTTTAAATATCTATGTAAAGATGAAATATTTCTTTTTTTTTTTATTATAAGCTTGTAAATAGTGATGAATGCAAAACGGAAAAAATGCAGTTTTATTTCCAAATAAAATATTGTCGCCATACATTGTGATAGGGACATAATTTAAATGGTGTAATAAACGGGACAAATGGGCATATACAATACGTGGGTTTTAATTATGGAGGCATGTATTATTTTAAAACTATAATTGCCGAAAAGTGAGAAATAATGATTTGTTTCCGGTTTCTTCTTATTCTTCCTTTTAAAATGCATTTACAGTAAAGTGGCTCTTAGTAAAATGTACCCCCCAAAGAAAGCCTAATTGGTGGCGGAAAAAACAAGATATAGATCAGTTCATTGTGATAAGTAGTAATAAAGTTATAGGCTAATGAATGGGAGGTGAACATTGTTCGGATGCATGAAGCGAAAAACGACTGAATGCGAACTGGTTAATGAAGGCAGTTCTGAGTGGAAGTTTTTGAAAAAACACAGGTTATGTCACAGGCGAGGGTTCCATCATTAGTATTATTTATTCTATATAATAAAACCCCTGTGTCCGTGTGCTGTCCCTGTGTAGCGTTGTCCATGCTGAATCATTGTGCGCATGTGCGCACTGTGCAGCACGGACAACGCTACACAGGGATAGCCTGGGACCAGGGAGCCGAGCGGGCAGCGTGTCAGAGGGTGGCTGGGCGTGCGGTGTGTCAGCGAGCGACCAGGCGTTGGGCGTGGCCAGGCATTGGGCGTGTCTGCGGTGCGGCCGGGCGTGCGGCGGGGCAGCGGGCGGCCAGGCGTGCGGCAGGTCAGCGGGCGGGAGGTGGGAGGGGAGTGGAGGTGGGAGGGGAGGAGAGGGGAGGTGGGAGCTGGGGATTGACACAGACCTAGAGCCCGTTTTAAACGGGCTTAGATCACCTAGTTTTATTTATAAAGCGCCAACGTATTTTGCAGCACTGGACAATAAATAGGGTTACAATGATAAATAGGAGTGACAGACAGCTCTAGGTCATACAAGGAAATGGTACAAGTTCATGCAATGAAGAGATGGTCTTAGTCAAGTCTATCAGTGGGAGAGGTGCAGGTGATGGGAGTAGATGACCAAGTAGGATATACTAGGAGGAGGACACTGCCAAAGGCTTACAATGTAAGCTGAAGGGGTAAGGACACATTAGGTATGGAAAAGGTGAGTAGCACAGAGAGATAAGACATAGGTGAGTGGGGTACGCCATCACGGAGAGGTGCATTTTGAGTGAACCAGATCATTTGGGGGTGCACTCACTGCTACGCTGTGCCTGACATGGGAACCACCAGACATAATGTTAAAACGTCTATAGTGGCGTAGCAGAAAGTTCAATTCCGGTGCTGGCGATCGCCTGACTCCAAATTGCTTTTCCCGGTGAGTTGCTATGACTCAGAAAGGGAATAGTATTGAACATTATTCAGAATTTCAGCGGCAGCAGGGTGAGCCATCATTCAGATCACCCTGCGCCCAACTGACCGGGGGTACTCCATTTTGAGGGGATGAGCCTAATGGCAGATGGAAGAGAGTTCCAGAGACTGGGCGTAGCTCTAGATAAGTCTTGGAGTTTTGTATTTGAGTGGGTGATGACTGGGGCGGTTATGGATAGGTTATTATTGGCGTGGGCCATTTAATTTTTTACATATGCTGTTATAGAGCAAAAGTTTAACTTCACTTCAATACACAGCTGCTCAGTTTAACAGGAATCAAGCGATCCCTTACTCTCAGTTCCTGTTAAACATCCACAGGGTTTCAGATCTAGACAATACAAACTTGTACTGTGAAAAACAATATTATTATTTTTATATGTGGCCAGTAAAGATTCTTGTTTTAACTTTTTGCATCCTTGTTGCTCATTTGCTCCATTGATGAGTAGGCCTTTTAGTGATTTCTCAGAAACCTAGGTATGAATGGAATTAGCAGTTGATCCTCATTTCTGTTCTACATACAATGGTATCCTCATTTGCACGTTACGTTTCAATTTTCACGAAACACCCACCAGTATCTGCTGCAATTATAGAATGTTGTAATAGGTGACAACAAATCACTTCTCAGGGAAAAATGGGACACATCCTTCCCTAGAAGTATTTTATCATCCGTAGATTAGAAATGATGGAAAAGGAAAATATTATCTTATAACCTAATGATCAAAGGATTAAAATAAATTCAAGCAGAACCTAAAGACATTCCTTGAGCTAAATACTGGTATCTTTTTTGGAGGAAATTTTAAAGGAATGTATTATTATTATTATTATTATTATTATTATTATTATTATTATTTATTTATTTATAATTTATTTATTTATAAAGCGCCAACATATTCAGTGGCGCTGTACAAAGTAGGAAAACAAACAAGGGATACACAATGATACAGAAAATGATATACATCAAATATGGACACTGGTACAAAATATAGAACTGGTGATTACAATAGCAGATGTAACATGATGAATAAAATGTATAACAGGGTGCAAGCTATTAAATGAATAACATTCCAAGACACAAAAGGGTGATAGCCCTGCCCTTGTGAGCTTACAATCTAAAGGAAGGGTGTGGAAACAAGAGGTGGGGAAGTATACAGTATATATACAGGCAGTGCGTGATTAGGTTATTTAGTAAGGAGTAAATGTAGATGCGAGGTTGAAGGGTGCATGGCCTAAGCTAGAGAATATGCTTGTCGGAAAAAGTAAGTTTTGAGGAAGCGTTTAAAGATTTCAAAGGTAGGAGAGTGGCGGATGTGCTGTAGAAGGGCATTCCAGAGGAGGGGTGAGGCACATGAGAAGTCTTGTACACGTGAATGTGAGGAGATAATTGAAGAGGAGGATAAAAGAAGCTCATGTGCAGATCTGAGATTGCAGTTGGGTTGGTATCTGGAAACTTGTGAAGAGATGTAAACAGAGGAGAGATTGTGGAGAGCTTTGTAGGTTAGGGTTAAGAGTTTGAACTGGATCCTCTGATTAATTGGTAGCCAGTGAAGAGCTTGACAAAGAGGAGCTGCTATTTTATTTATTATATTTAGAACTAAAATAATGTTTACTGTTATGATTTAATAAAGCACTTATGATTTAAATGACACCTATGAATATTTCATATGTACTATATGCTTCCAGCATGTGGAAAAAAATAAAAAACACCTATTCATTTTGGTATCCAAATCAACTATCCTGACACTCTTGCCTTTCTTGATCTGCCTCCTTGTCTCGATATTCTGTACTGTATTTTAAAGCCATAAGAAGCTTTCAATCGCATGCAATTCTATGGGGCTGATTCATAAAATGTGTCCTATGGATTATCTCTCCTAATCCGTCTTATCTCATGAATGCTTATCTGGTTTGAATTACTGTATGGCAGAAAATAGAATAAAACTTGTTTTCCATACATATTATTTCTCTTACGGTTATTCTGCTTTTGTCCATAAGTAATGCTATGTGTGTAAAAATCACAAGTGTCTCCAGCTCACAGAACAGCATTGCTAGTAGCGCTCATTATGTGTATAACATATCATGAAATCTTTTTTGTGACCAGCTCCTTATGGGTTTGCCTCACCAAAGATGCCCTGAATCCTGCTGGATAAAGAGGATAAAAAATGCTCTGTTTCAAATCACAAGAGGCAGCAGATAACTGAAAAGCTTCAAAGCAAAGTGAAACAGTCTATTAACCCCTCTAATTACTTTTGATGAAAAGATTTTTGTGACTGAAGGTTATCATCACTAGTAATTTAGAGCAGAGGGGGTAATTTGATGATGGTTCCACTTTACCTAGGAATGGTCAAAGAGATACAAACAATTAGTAATAACTGACCAAAATATAGTAATTTTATACAATTGTATGGAGCTTAAAAATGGACCAGCCAAATGCAGCATCGTCCATAGTGTGTAGTACCTTTGCAACATAAGTTTTGGTAATGTGAGAAATGCTAGTTGTCCAACGTGCATCACCAGTTTTGCTAGTTCCAGTAAAATTGCAGTACACTCTTTGCGCACAGCAATGTACAGATCCTTTGTGCATATGCTCTTATCTGTTAGATCAGATCACAACAAACGTTTATCTTTATCTGTGCACCTCATGAAAGCATTCTCTCGAGAGTTAGTGTGAAAAATAAGTAGAGGTTAGATAATTCATGCAATAAGTTGTGTCAGTCAATGCCTATAATACTTAAGCTCTTTGTTTTTATATAGAGTTCTATAGCATGTAACATTTATATTGTTTATATGTGTCACCATCTGTTTGTTTTGCATCACAGATCCCTGCCATCCGAACCCCTGTCATAACGGTGGAATATGTGAAATCAGTGAAGCATACCGAGGCGATACGTTTATTGGATATGTCTGCAAATGTCTCCGTGGATTTAATGGACTCCACTGCCAGCATAGTAAGTCATAATGTTGTGATTCTGGGTTATTTCTGGAGTAAAAGACTCACAACAATTAATCATTAACCCTCATTAAAATGCTGCTTGACTTGACTCTGATTCATGCCACAGACGCAGTTTAGCAGGTGGGTAGATGGGTCTTTTGATGGCTGGATGAAGGGTTTGGATTCTGTAGGACATGATGAGACAAATGGAAATAATTATTCTTCTGTTGCTTAAAGTGCATCTGTCACTAAAATCACAATCCACCTGAACCAATAATGGAAAATAGAACAAGGTGAGGAAGAAGAAACTGCATTAGTAGAAAGACTCTGAAGCCACAAAAAACAAGTTTTTACCTCTTATTTAGTGTAAGCATGATAGTCTGGGTTAAATCCCCGCTAGCCCACGGCAGAACAAGCATTTTATCACCCCCAAATCCTCGGGGCAAAAACTGCGAAGCTTTTCCTGGTAGAGGCAGAGCTTTCTGCAGTAGCTCTGCCTTTCCTTGCATAAATCCCAGCTGATCGCTGCCTCTCCCAGCTCCTCTCAGTCCTCCTTCACTGAGAGGGGTGGGGAGAGGCGGAGATCCGTGGTGGATTGACGCGAATGGAGGCAGAGCTACAGCGGTAAGCTCTGCCTCCCCGGGCAGCAAAATCCATGACTTTGAAAGACGTGGATTTTTGCCCTAAGATTTGGGGGTGATAAAACCCTCATTCTGCCGCAGGATAGAGGCGTTTTAGCCCAGACTATCATGCATAAACTAAATAAGAGGTAAAAACTTGTTGTTTTCTTTGTGGCTTCAGAGTCTCTTTAATTGAAAAAAACAAATGGATCCAGGATGGAGGCTGCCCATTAACTCAACTGATAGTCCTGTGGCCTGGCTGTAGCTAAGGGGTGCACTCTTCCCATATTGGCGGCAGATATGCTTTTCTGTTATGTTTGTTATCACAGTTCTCTTCCTTTGGCATGGCCTACCACTACAGGCAGTCTGTACCTCTTTATATATCAAGTATTTCTTCTAAGTAGCTCAAGGACATTTAGTTACATCCTTGAGACTAAAACGTGTATCTAGAGCTGAAGGCATATAACATAGATAACTAAATAAATTGCTAGGCTTTTTTGTTTTCTTTTTTACTTAAAGAGGAGCTTTAACTAAAGATCCCAATCAGTATATGATACCCACAGGAAATCTTTACCTTTTCTTGAATAGATCATCTGAGAGGTCTGTGTGTCTGATATATTGCCCCTCCCACAGTGTGATGTCATGACCATGGTCCTGACAGTTTGCTATCTGTCAACCTCGTTGCACAAAGCACATAAGCTTGTATCAGATCAGTACATAGTGGTGCGTACCGGGGGAAGGGTTATGTGATCATACATTTCTGGACTAAACAGGTGGCTTTTCAGTTTTGATTTAAATGTGTCCAATACATTTACCCCTTCTGGGGACTCCCACCACCACAGGGCCCATGTTCCCGGGGTCATTTAATAATGAAACCCCCGTAACACCTCCAGCCTTTGCATATATTCAGCAGTGATGCACTGGGAGACATCTCAAGCTCACTCCAACCTGAATTATCGCAAATTCTTTCTGTTTTAAGAAAGCAAACTTTTGTTTTTCTTAACATCTTAGTAAGGGGGCTTTTAGGACCATTGTAGTCCCTCACACACTCCAATGAGTTCTGGGTCACCATGAGCTTGCTGGTTAGTCTGTACCTCTCGGTGTTACAAGCCCTACTGCATAGAGCCAAATTAATCCATGCCATGCACTGATGAGGATCAAACAACCTGAAACAGTCTGTATGCATGTTGGATTATTATGGCTCTGTGCAAATTAACAAGCTGACACATCATTGCATTCCAGCGGTTCTGGAGGTGTGTTTAGCTTCTAAGGGTAGAATGGTTAATTTGCATATATTCAGCAGTGATGCACTGGGAGACATCTCAGGCACACTCCAACCTGAATTTTCGCAAATTCTTTCTGTTTTAAGAAAGCAAACTTTTCTTTTTTTAGCCTAAAACAAGTGTGGCCAAACAACTCCTGCTCTGGAATGGCAGCCCTTTATTTTTGGGAGAGAGGGTAAGAATCTGAGGAGCTATAACTTATCTCTAATCTATATCCGAGTATCCTATATCTTACTTCTGATGAGAATATACAGTAGATTTTTAATCTCGGTGTGCGTGTCCTCTTATATACAGTATATTGATACACACGTTTTTTGATACTGCACCTGAATGATATTTGCAATCTTGCTTCTTTTAAGTTTTAATATTGATGAGGTGTGCATTACCTAACTTGATTCCTTGTAAGAATGTGAAGACCCCACAGCTCTGGGCCCACTGCCTGTAGGGGCTGCTCAACCTATTGCCCAACTTCTGAGGGGAAACAAGAAGAATCTTACACAGAGGTAAAATCAGTAATACAAGTTTGTAGCAGTATTAATTTAATTTTTAATATGGCCACACTTCCTGTCTTAGGATGACAGCAGAAGTAATATGGTGGTCAAGTTACTAGTAGCAGCCAACAGTTACTATCAGGCACCATGGGAAGTGCAAATCTCTGTTCAACAAGCATTTGGTGCATAATGGGCAAAGTAGTTCCAAAATAGTATGTGGGGGGAAGGTGAGGGCAACTTGCCCAACTAAAAACCCGTGAAGCCTAAGCCTTCTGTCATGCTGCCCCTACCCTTTGGAACACCTTGCTACAGCCAATCAAGACAGCTCCAACCCTGGAGGCGTTTAAATCAAAACTGAAAAGCCTTCTGTTTAGTCTGGCATTGATGATCACATAACTTTTTCCCTGTAACACATCACTATGTGCAAGATATATATTTAATACACTGAGACAAGATTATGGTTTTTGGTTCTACTGGAGAAAATCGCTTTACAAATGCTTTCTATACAGTAAAAGTATTTTATTTTTTTCCCCGAACTAAGCTTATCAGTGACATTGTTTCTTTAGGTGGTTGACAGGATATTTACTTGCTCAGCCATTGTCTGTATGTATAATTTTATTTTCATGTGTTTATTGTGGTACGATATCAAGACTGATATTTGGAATACTTAATAGTTAAATTATCTTTACCTTTTTATTTTCTACGTGAGTTGGCGATCAGTTTCACATCTTTTATGTGGATCTACGTGGATAAGCCTTTTATTTGTGTAGCTAGGTCATATTTTTAGTTCCAATTTAATTCCTTCTTTTGAATCCCCATTGCTTTTTATGTTTGGAATGTTTTATTTTAGAATTCTTTAGCTTAGTAATATTAATACTGTGACATGCTTGTGCTTTGTTATTATTGGCTGCTGGTATTTTTAGTAACCTTTTGCTGTGCTCCAAAGGGCAGATCTGAGAGAGACACCTTCTGTAATGAATCCCTTGTTGGTCTCTGCTTTGAGAGGTGTGTCCCATTTCTGACATGTATTCTGTCTTTGTTTCCCCTTGTAAATGTATCATATTACTAGTTTATTACTAGTTACTAGTTTATGTTTTGACTGGATAGTATACTGGTTAAGGGCTCCCCCTCTGACACATGAGACCTAGGTTCAAATATCGGCTCTTCCTGTTCAGTAAGCCTGTACCTATTCAGTAAGGAGTCCTTGGGCAAGACTCTTGAACACTGCTACTGCCTATAGAGCGCGTCCTGGTGGCTGCCTTTCAAGCGCTTTAAATCCGCTAGGAGAAAAGTGCAATATAAATGTTATTTGTCATGTTTTTGGTATTACTGCCTAATTATTCAAGGCGTGGTCTGCTCTGACTGCCATTGTTAAAGGACCACTATCGTGGAAAAAGTAGGCAGTTAAAATCTGACACAACCAACAGGTTTTGGGCCAGTCCATCTCCTCATGGGGGATTGTTAGGGTTTTCTTTGTTTTAAAATAAAGGCACCTGGAAATTTGGGAATGCAGTAAGGTCGGTAGTAAAATACCAGTATTAAATACCTATATTTTACCATAACATTGTAAAATATCTGTATTAAATACCAATGTTTTATTATGGCCAAACCTAACCCTACTCTCATACAGAACCCTCCACTCTGACACCTAACCCTACCCCCCGCACACACTACCTGCCTGATGCCTAAACCTAAACTCCCCTCCTTTCCCAGCACACACTACCTACCTAATGCCTTATAAACCTAAACTCCCTGCCCCGCACATACCACCTACCTAACCCTAAACCCCCCTCCCTGCACTGCCTAATGCCTAAACCTAAACTCCCCTCCTTTCCCCGCACACACTACCTACCTAATGCCTTATAAACCTAATAGGGCTGCTCAAATCCGGATCCGGGAGATACCTGGATAGTTGCTATCTCGATATCTCCCAGTAAACCTGTGTGGGGTGGGGGGGTCAATCTTACCTGTCTGACGTCTTCTCCGTCCGTCCCCCGGCGCCTCCCACGATGCGCTCCACGCACGTCACGTGATTACAAACACTTCCTCCTTCAACCCGGAAGCAGGAAGTGTCTGTAATCACATGACCGCCGCTTGGACCGCTTTTTGTGGGTGATACATTTTGCTGAGAATTAATTTATTGTAAATCCATTTTAACAGGAATATTAAGAAAGAAATGGAAAAAAATCATTATTCCTCAGCTTTTTGCCATTATAGTTTGAAATTAATACATGCTACCATAATTAAAACCTATGTACTTTATTTACCAATTTGTCCCGCTTATTACACCATTTAAATTATGTCCCTATCACAATGTATGGAGCCGATATTCAATTTGGAAATAAAGGTGCATTTTTTCAATTTGCGTCCATCACTATTTAGAAGCCCATAATTTACTAAATCATACTGATATACTCCTTTGACATGCATATTTAAAAAGTTCAGACCCTTAGGTAACTATTTTTATGTTTTTTTTTAATTATTATTGTAATTTTTTATTTTTTTTAATTTAAACTTGTATGTGGGTATTTTTTGGTGTGGGAGGTAAACAGGGGTTTTTTAATGTATTAAAACGTATTTATTTAACACAAAGTGTGTTTTTGGTGTAATTTGCTATTTGGCCACAAGATGGCCAAAGTCAAAAAGTCCTGGGAGCGATCGATCTCGCTCCCAGGCAGAAGAAAGGAGACCAGAGCTCAGAAAAGCCGCAGCGTCTGAAGAGACGCTGTCGGCTTTTCTCCGGGGGGTCCGATCAGCAAAAGGGATTTATAATCCCTTTCACTGATCGGTGGGCTAACGGCCAGCAGCGGGGGCGCGCACGGGGGGGGGGATCGGGGGGCGCAGGAGCACCTGCGACCCGCGGGAGTGTGCACAGCCTAACTGGATGAAAATTTTCGTCCAGTTAGGCTGAAGTGGTTAAGGACCAGAGACCACTGGTACAAAAAACGGGGCTTGCCGATGTCACTCAGCAGAGACATGCCGCTACCACCAATCGCAGGGAAAACAGGTAGAAAACAGGGCGTAGATTTTAATGAGCGCGGTCCAGAACCACTTAAGCACAGAGCAGACATGTACAGTCTTGCATCTTCTCAACTTGGAAAACACTCCAAATCAGCATGCATTATACTTATAAGCTATAAGACATATAAAAAAACCAAGTCTAAACCATGTTGTAGACCGCATGTATAAATTACATACAGAAAAAAATATATTTGAATTGTTAGTGAATTCAGGTTAACCCTACAGCAAATCTCCAGTGTATGTCTCTAGTACTGACATGTCAGCACAGAAGTCAAATCTGTATGTAGACCGCAATAGGCTTTTAGTTGGAACTCTCTTTTTCCTTTTCCCCTGCAGTACTACTTCTTGTGATGACTGTTATCACTATTATGCAATTCTTATCTCTCTGAGTTTTAATTTGTTTTAATCCGTGATCTTCCCCACCAACTCGTCTCTCTGTTCTCATGACTACCGTTTGCCTTTATTTGTATTGCCTTTTGTGGGCGTCTTTGTCGCCTGTATTCTGCCACATTAGAAAGGAAAGTATGCACAGTTGACAGTGATAATCATTTAAGATTCATAAGGTGAGGATCCAGGGAGCCAGAGATTATTACAGTTTGCCTTTGGGTTGTTATTCCCTGCAGCAGAGAGACTCTGGGAACAGGATGCTGCCAAATTATTCATTGCCAATAAAAAAAGTGCCATCTCGCATGCACAAGTACCTGAAGCTGGTACTATGTGGCACGGAAATCTAAAGAGAGGGGGAAAAAACCCTCGTAATTATCCTTGTACGGCCTTGTTTCTATATTTTATAGTCTGACTATTGCATGAGCTATTTTACACTTGCCCTTTACATCAGCAACAACAAAGTGTTTGTATAAAGCTCTGTGTCGTGAATAATCAATACAGGGGAACAGCACTGTAGTACACAAGCTCTCTAATCAGGTACACACAGCAATGATAAAGCTCACATTACATTATTCATTGGCATTTTTAGAGAAGGCATTCTTCTGGCCAATTCTCCCTTGGGGAAAAGTAGAAACAGGAAAGAGCCAGCTAATTGTTGTATTGCTTGTGTCCCGGAGTCGTTTTACTGCATAGGAATGATATCATAAGAAGTGCGAGAGTGACTGACCTAAATAGCCGATGCTGGTCAGGCACTTTTCATGGATTGTTACAACCTGCTTAGGTGACAGGCTCTCCTGGCCTCAACTGCTCTCCCTAATCTCCGAAGCTTGACAGACGGAGGTGTGCAGGCTCATCTGAACTTTGGTAGCATGATTTATTAAGAAGAAATGTCATCCTGCCCCAAATGTTATCTTCAGCCTTGGCATAAGATCACATGATCTATGGCACCACAAAGATTGTGGGGGTCTTCAGTGAGGTGTAACTCCAGTTTAAACTTCTAGTTTGAGCTATAAAGTATAACTGTTGAGCATAAAATCAATTCTTTCTTTCTTTATTTTTTTTAAATATTTTTATTGACACAGAGTATGCCGTTACAATATGAACATTATATAGTTGCAGATGTTTTCCCCAGTAAAGCATCATTACTGTGTGTCCTTTCTATAACAATAAACAGTCTATTTGAAATAATACATTTGAAGAACTTTGGAATCGTTTTAGCTTTCATTCGCTCAAGAGATAAGCGTTCTAAATGAAGGGGATGATTAAGAAGCACCTCTGTTTCTTTTAGTGTTGGTGGAGAGGGGTCCAGCCATTTTTTCATAACTACTTTTTTGGCGGCAAGCACAGAAATATGTTCCCATTTGGTGACTGGGGGAACTAATTCTTTATTTTTATCTGGTAAACAGGTAATAAGGATGCTATCCAGGCAATCAAAAAGTTAAAAATCACTCTTAGTTTTCTTATCCATAAAACAACATTCCCCAGTTTCCGTGGCTCTTATTTGGTACATCTGCTGCACAAAGGAAATTGCAGGGCATGCTGGGTTGTCTTTTTTTGCTGTTTTACTTTCTCCTCAGACTTAACTAATGCAGCCTAATTGGCTGAAGTCTCTTTCCCTCCTGTTTTCCCCTCCCACACCTCTGTTCCTACTCTGAGAGGAACATAAAGTGTGGCGATAGCACGAATGGCATTAAAAGATCGTGCCGGTGGCTGCTTGAATGGATGACGCTTAAACGAAGAGTACCACGACCATTTACTGTCATGCAGACTTCCATGTGAAATGGCCCTTAAAGCAAACCTGAAGTGAAAATAAACTTATGAGATAATGAATTGTATGTGAAGTACAGTTAAGAAATAGAACATTAGTAGTAAAGTAACAAGTCTTAGATCAATAGACAATGGTGCCGCCTGTTACCTTCCCGACTGGTTCGTCAACAGGGGAGAAAAACCTTTTTCTCCCCTGATGACGCAAGACTGCGAAACCGGTCGGGAAGGTAACAGGCGGCACCATTGTCTATTAATCTACGATTGACCATTACATGCGCGCTAATCTTCCGGGGTTCCCTGTTTATGGGCCCCGTATGTGAGTTATTGTTTTTATATCTACTGCCTTTTAAAGAAATTTTATCTAAATAAACGGGTTACGCTTAGATATTGCCGTTTTTGTTTTCCTATATAAATTCCTGAAACTTTACCTCCATACGGATGTCCACTGGATCTTCACGACGAAAAAAGCTTCTCTGAGCTCTTTGATCCAGTGGGTGGAATACAGTCCTGTTTTTGAAGCACTTACAGCCAAGAAACAATGAGTGACAGCTCAGGATAAGGTTTTACTGCAGGGAACTTCAAAGGGTCATTATTTCTGCTTTGTGTTATAGCCAAAAAGATAGAATGTGGTTTCTAAACTGCAAATATGACAGAATGATGCGATGTTATAAAAAAAAGCTATATAACTGAAAATAAAAATATGAGACTTTTCTTTGCTACTGATGTTCTATTCATTATCCGTACTACACATGCAATTCATTATATCATAGGGGTTTTTTTTGCTTCAGGTTTTAATACAAGCAAGCCCAGGTGGTTACAAAATAAAATATACAGAGTGCTATATGATAATTTAGCTCACAGGGCTTTTTTTGTCTAATTGAGTACGTTTGCTTTAACAATTTTAGTTCTTTCTTACGGTAATAATTCTTCAGTGACCTTTTTCACATCCATTTGGTTAACCATACATTTTAATCCTAGGTTAATTAATGCATCTGAGATAACACTATTTACATAATCATCAGGCTTTAGTCTTATATGAAATATAACACTGGAGTTTATTTAATTTTCCATTAGAGATTTTTGTACAAGGCAGGTATATTAATTCTTATGTGATAATTAAAAATAACAGATGTTAATTCATGTAGAGAAGAAAGGGCAATGCTTTCATAAATATCCTATGCAAAATGTATTTCCCTATACTATTTTTTAATAAACAGGTGTTATATTAATTTAAATTAGTTTTGCATGAAAAGCTAGTATGATGCACGGCAACAACAGGCATCTCACTGTAATGATCCAAGTGCAAATCTTCATATACTATGATATCTTATATTATGTTATGTTACAGCACAAAGTTAAAATCATAGTTACATAGTTCGTTTGGTTGAATAAAGACATCCATCCAGCAAGTTCAACTATTCAGAAAAACAAAAAAATCACTATCCTGAGCACGCACATAAAGTTGATCCCGAAGAAGGATGAAAAACCATTACAGGCTTGGGCCATTTAACACGTCAGAGGAGCTTAAGGATAAAAAAACCACTTACCTGGGGCTTCCTCCAGCCTCTGCCAGCCATCTTGTGCCCTTGCTACACCTCTACTCCCTGCTAGTGACCCGAGGTCCTCTCCGGTACATGAGACCTACTTGCGCCCCAACGTGCGGCTCACATAGTCGCACTGATGTCAGCCGGACTGTACTGCGCAGGTGCAGTAGTTCTGCGCTTGCACAGTACAGACTGGATGACGTAAGTGCGACTCCGCAAGCCACACGCTGGAGCGCAAGTAGATGCCGACCTGGCGAACCACTGGAGGGGACCGGGAGTCACTGGAGCTGTGGCGAGGGCACAGGATGGCTGCCAGGGGCTGGATTTTTTTATTTTTATGCTCCTCTGACCTTACCTTTAAGGGAAACCACCTAAAAGTTAAAAAATACAAAAACAGCAAGTACTGTAAGCATAATATTATAAAAAAGCACTGCTTTAAAAAAAAAAATTAAAACTTTAATTATAACGTGTGGAAATATGCAAAATACCCCAAATCAGAGAGTGTAAAGACCAAGGCACACTGTGAACTAATAAGAACTAATTAGACACAGAACACAGAGAAGTGAACTTCTTCCACAACTATATGTGGAATAAATACTTTTCATTGTGTGCTGTGCACGAGTTTAGGTGTGCTTCAAAAGAAAATAATGAAAAGAACATTTTTTGTTAACAAACAGCATTTTGAAAAAAGAAGCCAAAATAACACCATTCAGATCCCTCTCATTTCACATTTCCTTCAATATACAACAGCCACAAAAGCCCACACTGGGATGACTTCAATCATTTTCAGCTATCTGTGAAGATACGTTCCATAAAGATAGATTTTATTGTAATGCTATCTGAAAATAATAAAATAGAACTACAGTATTTAAGTTCCAATGAGTTTTTTTAATTTGAATAATTGGCTAAGTATAAATAATGTATCATTGCTATCTCTGCCTTTACTTTACAGGAATTTCTTTTTCAATGTCTTCATTGTCTACATTCATTTCATATATTATTCACTAGAATCAGTAAGTTTGGGGCATCGCTGGAAACATGGAGATGGCATTAGCATTATGTACAGAGCAAATAAACATTAAAAAGCTAAAAGCAGAGATTCATCTGTAATTGTTCTGTCTCTGTGGCTGTTCAGTAGAGCGCAGAGATTGGAATCCCCATTTAGGATTTGCAGCACAAATAGCGGCTTTTATCACAATGTGTTTTCTCTGTGTTGGTGATGTTATTCTACTAGTAGGTTTGAAGGTTGATTATGCTAGAGGAAGCAAAACAATAAATTATTGTTGAAGACCAAATTATCATTGGTAATTCACATGCAATACGTGAGCTGTAATTCATAGTGCTAAGGGCATGTGCTAATGCATATTTTTTAGAAATCTGATGGTCTTGGTGTTTCCACTTCCAGTGTAACAAGGAATTAGAATTTGCACTAGTTATAAGCACTCACCGATTGGCCTTCCAATAAATCAATAATTTTATCAAATCACAAGAGAATCGGTGCCACGATTTCCATCGGAAATCAGTTACATAGATCGATCCGAAACAGTAGAAAAATATTGGTTGCAAGGGCTTGATTGGTTGCACGGCGGTAACGGGGAAAGGGGGCATCAGCTACTTATTGGGATGAAGATCAATTCTTGATTGCGGTTTCTCTTTAAAAGGCCTGGCAGAGCTCCCTTCAGACTCAATTTTTGACCATAAAAACTGCTGAAAGAGAGGTAAGCCACCATAGAATTCTTCCTCACTCTTACTGGACATTGTGTCAAGCTTGAAGCAGATTCACTTCACAATGTCCATCCTCTTCACACCTTGACATTTTGAAGACCTAGTAGAGAAAGTTCTCCCAGATGAAGCCACTTCCAAGCCAATGCTGCTTTAAAATGCATTTTTAAGTATATATCATGCAGCAATATAGGACCACCTGTTCTGAAGGTGTGTTCTTTACCCTGTTAGGAGCAAGCAGTCGAATAAAATATAGATTGCATTTAAGAAAGGTCACCATACAGTGATGGATTATAATGAGAGCTATTTTGACAGGAGCCTGGATCCCTATACTGAAGGCAGTGGTTGCTCTGCTTTCTTTCTACAGCTGGAAACTGCACCCAATCCTGAATTACCAGCAGCTGATGCTCTGTATAGTAACTAGTGATGGGGCATCATATGCTCAAGTTCCCACTGAAGTGGAGAGAGACATGGCAGCAAAGAGTCCTTTCTCCTCAGCCCTCTATCTCCTGCCCATTCCTGGTGAAGTAGCTGCTGAGATAAAGAATCAAGCTATGAACTGACTGATTGCAAAGCTTGTTGTGATCATAAGAGAAAACTCATACCCACTCTCTGATATATTTACAATAAAACGGCCAGCCTGAAAGCACAAGATTACATCTTACTTTTCATTATTGAAAATGTAATAAAATAGAATTTAAAGGTAAAAAAAATAAAGAAAAAAAAAACATTTGTGGCCATGGTAACTGCTTAAATATTCCACAGTTTTAGGTGTATCCCATCAGTAACCTGTGTACTGTAAAATATGCTTACATGCTATACAATGTCTTATTTAATATTTATTTATTAAATAATATGTATTATTTAACATAAGGCTTAGGCTGTAGACACACTATGAGCGCTTTCTGAGTGCTTTTCTGACCACCAGAGCTTTCTGAGTATTTTTTTAAAAACGTTCCCATTGACTTGCATCAAAATCGCTGTAAAATTGCAGCAATTGCGATTTTACTGCCATTTTAATGCAAGTCAATAGGAGCGTTTTTAAAAACAAAGCTTTGATGGTCAAATAAGGACTCAGAAAGTGCTCATAGTGTGTTTACAGCCTTAGACTATATATCAGCACTAGCTGATTGCCCGGCGTTGCCCGGGTATGTATTTGGCTGGTGTTGGCTCCACCTACTTTTTCTAACCCTAACACACAATTACTCACTGACCAAGTTTGTGAGCTTTGCATTGTTTGGCACCAATAATTTGCATTGAAATGAAACAAATCTAATTGGCTGTGTGTGGCTCCACCCCCTTTTCTGAATTTGAACCCCAGTCACTTAATAACCAACTGTACCAGGTTTGAGGCCTGTGCCATTAACAGTGAAAGAATCGTAGCAATTAAATATTCCCCTTGAAATGCAATAGGTGAAGTTTGATTCACTTTTTTAGGCTCCACCCACTTTTCTGAATATTAATCCCAGTCACCCAGTGACCAACGGTGCAACGTTTAAAAACCCTGCCATTAACAGAATGGCTGCAGTGTACATTTTCCCAGTGAAATTTGTATTTGTCTCCAGCCACTGATGACCCGGCGTTGCCTGTGTATGTATTTGACTGGTGTTGGCTCCGCTCACTTTCTAACCCTAACACACAAACACTCAATGACCAAGTTTGTGAGCTTTGGGATCCTTGGCATCAATAATTTGTATATTCCCATAGAAATTAAACAAATCAGATAGGCTATTTGTGGCTCCACCCCTCTACAGCATTTGAACCCCAGTCACCCAATGACCAACTGTAGCAGGTTTGAGGCATCTGCTATTAACAGTGTAAAAATGGCAACAATTTAAATATTCCACTTGAAAATCAACAGGTGAATTTTGATTGGCTATTATAGGCTCCACCCACTTCCCTGAATATTAATCTCAGTCACTCAGTGACCATCAGGGCAAAGATTGGGAATCCTGAAATAAACAGTGTAAGAATGGCTACAGTTTCACTTTCCCAGTGAAATTTGTTTTTGGCTCCGCCCACTTTTTGTAACCTGGACACAAAGTCACTACTCAATGCCCAAGTTTGTGAGTTTTGGGGTCCTTGGCATCAATAATTTGTATTTTCCCATGTCCCTTTTCTGAATTTGAACCTCAGTGACCCAATGACCAACTGTATTCTCCTTGAAAAGTGACATGTGATTTTTGATTGGCATTTTTAGGCTCCACCCACTTTTCTGAATATTAATCCCAGTCACCCAGTAACCAGCTATGCTAAGTTTGAGAACCCTGCCATTAACTGTGAAGAAGGGCTGCAGTTTCCCAGAAAATTCTGTTTTTAACTCCACCCACTTTTTGTAACCTTGACACACAGTCACTACTCAATGACCAAGTTTGTGAGCTTTTGGGTTCCTGACATCAAAATTGTGCTAATGGAAGCAGTTTATCCAGCAAAGAAATCTGGATGTTTTTGGCTCTTCCCCTTTACTGAATTTGAACCCCAAACACTTAACGCCCGACTGTAGCAGGTTTGAGGCCTCTGCCATTCACAGTGTGAGAATGGCTGCAGTTTCAATATTCCCCTTGAAAATCAATAGGTGAATTTTGATTGACTCTTGTAGGCTCCACCTACTTTTCCAAATATTAATCCTAGTCACCCAGTGACCAACTGTGTGAAGTTTGAGAACCTTGCCATTAACAATGTAAGAAAAGCTGCAGTTTACATTTCCCCATGTAAAAAGTTAGTTGTTTTGGCTCCGCCCACTATTTCTAATCTTGACATACAGTCAGTTAATGACCAAGTTTATGAGCTTTGGGGTCTTTGGCATCAAAAAGTTGCATTTTACCATTGAAATTAAACAAATCTGATTGGATGTTTTTGGCCCGCTACCATCAGAATTTAAACCCCAGTCTCCCAGTGACTGACTGTAGCAGATGTTAGGCCTCTGCCATTAAGAGTGCATGAATGGCAGCAATGTAAATATTCCCCTTGAAAATCAAAAGGTGAATTTTGATTGGCTGCTGTAGGCTCCACCCACTTTCCTGAATATTAGTCCCAGTCACCCAGTGGCCAACTGTGTCACCTTTGAGAACCCTGCCAATAACAGAATGGCTGAAATCAATCTAACAAATCTGATTGGCTGTTTGTGGCTCCACCCCTTTAGTGAATTTGGACCCCAGTCACCCAATGACTGACTGTATCAGGTTTGAGGCCTCTGCCACTATCAGTGTAAGAATGGTAGCAATGTGAATATTCCCCTTGAAAATCAATAGGTACATTTTGATTGGCTGTTGTAGGCTCCACCCACATTTCTGAATATTCATCCCAGTCACCCAGTGGCCAATTGTGTAAAGTTTGGGAACCCTGCAATGTAAAAAATGAAGTTGTTGGCACCGCCCACTTTTTCTAACCATGACATACAGTCACTCAATCATCAAGTTTATCAGCTTTGGGGTCCTTGGTATCAATACTTTGTATATTCCCATTGAAAAATAAACAAATCTGGCTGTTTGTGGCTCCGCCCCCTTCCTGAATTTGGACCCTAATCACCCAGTGACCAACTGTACCAGGTTTGAGGCATCTGCTATTACCAGTATAAGAGAATGGTAGCAGATGAAACATTCCCTTTGAAAATCAAAAGGTGAATTTTTATTGGCTGTTGTAGGCTCCACCCACCTTCCAAAATCCTAATCTGTCACCCAATGACCAACTGTGCAAAGTTTGAGAACCCTGCTATTAACGGTGTAAGAATGGCTGCAGTTTATATTTTCCAGTTAAATTTGTTTTTAGCTCCGCCCACTTTTTTGTAACCTTGACCACAGTCACCCAGTGACCAAGTGTGTGAGTTTTCAGGTTACTGGCATCAAAAATGTGTGATTTGAAGCAGTCCACCAAGGAAATCTGATTGGCTGTATGTGGCCCCGCCCCTTTAGTGAATTTGGACCCCAGTCACCCACTGACTGACTGTAGCAAGTTTGAAGTCTCTGCCATTAAAAGTGTAAGAATAGCAGCAGTTTAAATATTCCCCTTGAAAATCAATAGGTGAATTTTGATTGGCTGTTGTAGGCTCCACCCATTTTCTTGAATCTTAATCGCATTCACCCAGTGACCAAGTGTGCCAAGTTTGAGAACCCTGCGATTAACAGTCTAAGAATGGCTGCAGTTTACATTTTATGATGTAAAATGAACGGCTGAAATTTGATTTGCTGTTTTATGCTCCGCCCACTTTTCCTGGATTTGTAACCTCGGTCACCAAGTGACCAACTGTGCCAAGTGTGGGGACTCTGGCTTGATTACTGTGAGAATGGCAGCCCTTTACATTTTTTCCATTGACTTGAATGGGTGGAATCTCATTAGCTGTTTGTAGCTCCGCCCACATGTGCAGGGGGGCCGCAAGACCCCCAGAACATATCATCCCAGGTAGTAAGGGATCTGTGTACCAAGTTTCGTTCAAATCGGTCAAGCCGTTTTTGCGTGATCGCGGCACATACACATACATACACACATACACATATATACACACACACGCACGCACGCACGCACGCACGCACGCACGCACGCACGCACACACACACACACACATCCGATTTTATATATATAGATTTGCAATTGAGGCTAGCCACATGCAGTAATAGCAATGTTCAATGAATGTAATGTAAAGTTGGCCAATGTTTTATTTTCTGTGTAATTTGCAGGGTCTGATTTACCACATGGCACTGTAGACATGTGCCTAGAGGCATCTGATGATGGAAAAGTGGCTTACATCGCTCCCCGAGTGCCTACCTCCCTCCGTCCCTATGCAGAGTCCTGATGAGAATGTAAATGAGAGGTTACTCGCCTGACTCTCAACATTCCACTGATGAGATCTCCCTTAAGTCAGGGGCAGGGCCGGGCCAAGGCAGAGGCGAGAGAAGCTCCAGTCTCAGGGCACAGAGTAGGAGGGGGCGCACAGCTATCATTCCCCTATTGTGTTTGAAGTAGAGAGAAATAAGAAAAGGGGATACATGGCAGTGACTGCATGCCAGATAACTAGAGATTAAGGTGTTGGGGGCCCTGGGGGGCCTCTTAGTCTAATAGCAATCAGTGTGTGACTGCTGGGGTGGGAGGGATGGAGGAGTGCACTTTGGTGTCTCAGCCTTGGGTGCTGCAGGACCTTGTCTCGGCTCTGGTCAGGGGCACCTCTAGTTACTTAAACTGAGGTTCCTCTAGCTACCTAATACTTGGGGGCACCTCTAGCTACTTAAAGGTCACCAGAGGTGGAAATAAACTAATGAAATAAACAATTGTATCTACCCTCCTTCTCCTAAAAATGACTTTTAAGATATTCCACCGTTTTATTTTATATTTAAATCTACTTTTTTAAGTTTTTACTGTTTTATTGTTTTTGCTCAATGACACGTTCATTGAAGTATGCCAGAGCTAACATCTATGAACAATTGAACCTTTTATCTTTTTCCTGCTCTCAGAAGCCATTTTCTGCTAGGAAAGTGTTTTATAGTTGTAATTTCTTATCAGTGAGGGTCACACTGTAGTCTGACCTAGTCCTGACTCAGACAGGAACTGCCACTTACATATGCAGATTAGTGGGAATTTGTAGGTTAATGGAGAGTGAAGTCTAAGGTGCCAGGACATCTGTGCCTATAGGTTCCTGTGAGGTAAATCCAGGTCTGCTAATTTGACACCGGAGCAACCCTGATTGCATTATTTTTGCTGTTCCCTACTCCCATGAGAAGCCACTCTGCCATACACTGCTCCTCGTCCCTCTGCCCCCCTTCATAGCAACAGAATGGATCGCTAGCCTGAAGGCTTGTGAATGCTTCTGTACAGCTTCAGGCCTCAAACTGTTGGACAAGGGATCGTTTCCCGATCCCCACTGGGCAACAGTAATTGGATGTGTGTACTTAGCTTAAACATCACTGGGAGGACAGATTTACATACAAATAAACAGCAACATAGCTGTAAAGGTGCGCACATGCACTAGATAAAAGTAATTTGGCTGATGATTGTTCGCTCATCTGATGTGTGTACAGTGGCTGCCCAACATCGCTTACGGATCTGGCAAGTCGGAATTGTGTGACTGGGATTTTTCATGTGACCTATTTGTTGTCTAGCATAGTCTTAGTACACCTAAATCTGACCCAGTAGTAAATATCCTATATATTCATGTATCCCCTGGCTTCGTGTGAGTTCAGCCATGTGTTTTAAGTCTTCACTCTTTGATCGCAGTGACTTGTGAACTTCTCTCATGCGGGTTATTAGTTTGTTTTAATAAACTAACATTTCTCTTTTCTGCATGGAGTTTTCCTGTTTATAATAATTTAGCAGTATATTTCTCAGGTGCTGCCAGCATCAGCACCTACTCCCACTGGCTGTTTGTATTGTCATGGTAATCATGGCATTCAGAAGCCACTGATCATGTGGGAACAACTAGAAAGGAGTGCCAGTGCTCTCCCTGCATTCTTTACTGAGGGAAATAAATCAGCCCATGTTCCTCTCCTACACATGGAAGACTCCATAGTTATTCATGTCCACAGATGCAGTGGGGAGGAGTGATGTAGTGAGTGACATCACACGCTGCTCAGCTCTACAAGCAGGTACATATCCCTGAGACTCAAAGCAGCCCAGGAGTAACAGCAGTCTGCATGAGAGAATGTTGCTAATAAGCTAATTCAGCAGTGGCTTCTGAGCTCCATTTTACAAACCTGCGGCAATGCTGTCTGGGGGTAAAATTGTTGTTTTTACAGCAGACGTCTTTAATTCAATAGTAGGATAATAATTGTTTTTCACTTTAAGTGCTTTTATGAAACACAAGCAATATATTATGCACAGGCTTCAGAAAAAAAGAAACATCTCATGCATGCAGACATTGGTTTACTGTAGTAAATTAAGATATGTAACTGTTGTAGCATCCCTAGTCAGAGCCGGTTCTAGACTTTTTATTGCCTGAGGCAAACTTGTGAAGATGCGCCCCCCCCCCCCCTTCCCGATTTAGGAATGATTGCACAGCACCCAACAGTTTGCACGGCATGTTATACAGTAGCGGCGGTGCGAGTTTTGTTACCTAATGCTATTATGCCATTTCTGCTTCATTTAATGTTCTCAGTCAGCAAGGGAGCGTATGCAACAACATGAGACATAACATGCTGCACCTCAACACAATAACATGCTGGCTGGCTGGCTGCGAGTCTGTGACAAACAAACTGCTCCCCCTCAGCCAGTCAGCTGTCCTCCCTTCCTTCTCAGCCAGGACAGCAGTGCCACCTCCTCCTTTCTGCTGTGCAATTCTAATGAAACACTGCTGCTCTCCTGCCCCCACCCCTCCTTACTCACTGTCAGACTCCTCACACAGCACACCAAGCTGCTTTTCCCCAATGATGACCTCTTAACCTCACTCTCTCTCCTCTTGCTTCCCCTGCTACACTGACTGCATGCTGTAAGTATAAACACACAGCACAAGCATGCCGCCCCGTAACCTCTGCGCCTGATGCAAGTGTTTCACCTTGCTACATGAGAGAACCAGCCCTGGCCCTAGCTATACTAACTGTAGGTTATCATATGACAGGGGTTCCAAAAACAAATTGGCCAAACATTGGATCAGCAGGACAGCCGGACAATTTGCATTATTTAAAATAAATCAAACATGTCAGCCTCCATATTCACCTCATCTTGGGTTCCCTTTAAGCTGGAATTATATGCATCTATCAAATACAGCAGGCTTTCTCAACCAGGGTTCCTTGAGTACTCTGCACGGGTTCCCTGGCATTTCCCCCATCGTGGGGGAAGTATAACAGAGGACACTATAATAGGGGGTACTGTAAAAAGAAACACTAAATTGGGGGTCAGAATGAGAGTGAGTACATTAATAAAAAGCACTAGGAGAGAGTATAATAAGTGGCAGTGTAATAGGGAGTAGTGAAATAAACAGCCTCATCTATTTTTAAGACCATGCCTCCTGCGAAATAAATGCAGGGGTTCCTCAAGTTAAAAAAAATGTTTGCAGGGGTTCCTTGAGATCCAAAAGTTATTGTCAGGGTTCCTCCAGGGTAAAAATTATGCAGGAGAACAGAGGCGCCAAAAGGATAAAAGGAAGCTAAAGAAGCTAAATGAGCTTAAAAAAACAAATTCTTGGTAAATAGATGTAACGATCGGTGTAACACAGAGAGGGTCTGATTATTGGTGATCTGCAGTATCACCAAAAATGCAGATATATACCTGATTATTGATGATCTGCAGTATCACCGATAATCAGATATATTACTAACCTCTGGACACCTGAGTGATATGAGTGTTAGGTGCAACAGTAATACTTTGAGGACAATATCTGGAGAACAGGTACAAAGGCAGTAAGGAATACTGCACTGGAGAACGCGTACCTTTCAGTAGCCTGAGAATCTCCCGAAGGGAGGAGTCAGGCTGAGAGAAGGAAGGACCAGAGCGTGAGTGACACCAATAGGAGGATGTCACTGACTGATCTGTGAACTATCTCTTAACTGGGGAGATAGTTCTCAAGGTCGGGCAAGCCAGGTCGGCAACACACGGACATACAAAGTACAAAGACAGGAGGCTGATTCGGTAATCCTAAGGCACGCAGGGTTTGGCAACAGAATATCAGATATAGCGAAGTACCGAATCAGTGAACAGAAGAGTGGTCAGGAAAGCAGAAAGTCATAACAGATAATAAACAATGCCTAGTCTTGGGTGTGAGCTCCGTGATCATCAACACCCTGGAACTAGTCTGACATATAACAGAATGACAGCACAAGTCCCTAGACTTGGGTGTGAGGTCCGTGATCATCAACACCCTGGAACTAGTCTGACATATAACAGAATGATAGCACAAGTCCCTAGTCTTGGGTGTGAGGTCCGTGATCATCAACACCCTGGAACTAGTCTGAAGTATAACAGAATGATGACAGAAGTCCCTAGTCTTGGGTGTGAGGTCCGTGATCATCAACACCCTGGAACTAGTCTGAAGTATAACAGAATGGTAACACAAGTCCCTAATCTTGGGGGTGAGGTCCGTGATCATCAACACCCTGGAACTAGTCTGGAGTATAACAGAATGGTAACACAGATTCTGACAAAAAGGTCTGAGTGCTTCCACGTAGTGATTGCAACGGCAGACAACCAGTGAATGACCAGCACCCGGTATATATAGCACAGCGCTCTCCAGCGCCTCCCCTAAGTGCTGGACCAATAGGAACTGGTTAAATCGTCAGCTGACCGGCTTGGTCAGCTGACTCCCTTCTGGCTGTCATAAAAGTTCTGCCTCTCAGCGCGCGCGCGCGTCCTTCTGAACCTGTGTGGGCTATCAGTCCCAGCCAGACCAGACATGTGTTGTGTACCACCCGCCGCGCTGGACGCGGAACCAGCCGCACCGCTATCAGTGCATGCGGCGGTTTCTCCGCGTTTAGCCATACTAGCAGATTTAGGCCTATGCGTGCAAACCGCCACGTTAGATGCGGAATCAGCCGCCTTGTTCTGAGCACACGCGGCGGCTTTTCCGCGTTTTCTCACAATAGAGGAGGTAGTGGTGGACTTACCTCCTCCAAGTAGACACACAACGACTGTAGTAAAGACAGTCAATATATCTTATTTATGAACTCCAAATATGCAATGCGTTTCGTAGGTTTGATCCCGCTTCATCAGGCAATAACAACGGAGCAATACCATATGTGGTCAGTAGAAGAGCCAGGCACCTCTGTCCAGGGTAAAAAGGTTGAGAAAGGCTGAAATACAGGGATCCTTGCTGTTGTGTGTTATAATGCAGGCAAGGTATACAGATTGATGCCACCAATAGTAGACAGGATAAGTTGTCAGAATTTGTCCTTCCAATGTTTTCCAGCTTTGGAAAGCATTAGTAAACCAGCTCCACGGTGGCCTTTCAGCGACTCCTACCAGTATAACAATAAAGTTCTATCTTTCCTTATTAGACCCAACAGAAATATGATTTCTCTTTTATTCATCATTTTAGTTCATTGAGATTAAATGTTTGAATTCAATAGATACTGTTCTTTTTTTTGAAAAGCTCTGCAACCATAGCATGTGCTTTTGTTACATTGATTCTAAAATTGGAAGAACCAGAGGTATTGTTTTTTGGGCTGTTGCAGAGCGCTCTCTATTACACTTTTGATGAATAGCCTGTGCTGATGAATTTGCTTTTAGTCTGAATAGAATACGTGAAGCACATGTTTAGTTACAGGCGGTGGTTTTAGATTTTTTTTGTGTGTGTGTCTTATTGTTTTATGATATTCCAGCTTTAAAATGAAGATAAAACTTGTATCAGTTAGAAGTAGGCTGAGTACAAAGTTCCTCTGTTGTACATTCGAGCTAAAAAGCACATTTATAAGAAATAAATTGAAGCTTTGGATTTTCTATGTCTTTCTCAGATATCTACCGGTTCTCATCAGAGCCGCCCTACTATTCACCCCTTAAAGCAAACCTATATTTAAGATATATTTCAAACAAATGTAAAGAAATGGAATCAGTTCAAGTAGCTAAAAGATATTGGGCCCGACAGCGAGATCACTTTCTGGAATGGCTTTTTCTAGCTTTTTAGAAATTGAAAGCATGGACAGAAAACACTCAGAATTGCTATCTAGGGCAAACGGCATTGCATTTAAATGCTAAAACACTAATCTTTCTCAAGTAATAGCCTACAAATTACACTAACTGCGGTGTCCATGAAAACTGTAAATCAACAAGGAAAAGGCAAAAAGAAGCCTTTGCTGTCTGTAGAAGGAAAATAGTAAAAAATAATAAAAGTCTCTTATAATGACCTATAATATCCAAGATTTCCAAAACAGTGAAAGGTTATCTTAACCTCCTTAGCGGTATTCCCGACACTGTGTTGGGTATACTGCTTGCTGGCCCCAGGAGTCCCCCATGCGTAATAAATGTGATCTCATACATGTAAAACCTTTAGCTAGCACTAGGCTAGCTAGTACAAGTGTCCAGCACCCCCCAATCCCCTCCGATCCCCCCATTTATACATTACCCAGCCTGGATACAGCGATTGCACAGCCTTCCTGCACAGCTTCGGTCTCTCTATGGGGAGGATCAGGTTTGCACATGACGTCATGTGCGATCCTCCCCATAGTGAAGACCGGAGCTGTGCGGGGAGGCTGCGTTGATTGCTGGATCCAAGCTGGGTAATGTATAAACGGGGGAGCGGCGGGGAGCGGGGGGTCCCGGACACTTGTACTAGCTAGCCTAGTGCTAGCTATAGGGTTTTACAGGCATGGGATCAAATTAATTATACTGGGGGACAGAAACTAGCAAACCTCCTGAGTGGCGTAACGCTTGGGAGGTTAAAGAGGAACTTCAATCCAGGATTGAACTTTATCCCAATCAATAGTCAATACTCCTTTTTACATGAGAAATCTTTACCTTTTCTCTGATAGCGCATCAGAGACATTTGTGTGGCTGATATTGTGGTGAAACTCCTCCCACAGTGTGATGTCAGGGCCAGGTTCCTGTCTGTGAAACTTGTTTCCTTGAGGAAAATAACGACTATTGCCAACTGCCAAGCGAGCCGCATCTTCCCCTGTGTATATATATATATATATATATATAAAACGTTTACATTTACCTGAGATAGAGAGAAGAAGATGACTTTTGTTTACCTGATGCTTCTTCCAGCCACCTGTAGTCTGTCCGGTCCCTCTGAGTCTTCAGCATCCCCCCATTGGCTGGGAGCGTTGTGCGCATGCGCACGCAGTTAGCAGAGTTTTGTAACCAGTGGTGGGACGAAATTTTACATCGAAATACGCATCTATGCATCGTAATGGTAATGCAAAATTTCAGGGAAAATCGTAATGAATTTCATATGTAATAGTAGTATTTCATAATTTCGCGTAATTTTTCGCGTAATTTTCACACAATTTCACTAAATTTTGTGCCAACTTTGGCGGTTAATAGCAAAGACCCCACACCTGCTATTGTTACCAAAATTGGTATGTATGTTAAGGAGAATATTGGGTACAAGTAAAAAAAATAATTTTTCAAAAAGACATTTTAGTTTTTGAGAAACTCAATTTTAAATATGCAAAGAAAAATGTTTTTTAAACTGTTATTTTTTTACTTTAAAAAACAATTTTTCTTTGCATTTTTAGAATTGCTTTTCTCAAAAGCTACAAGGTCTTTTTGGAAAAAAATTGTTTGACTTATACCCACAATTCTCCTTAAGTCAAAAGTCGGCACGAAATTACACAAAAATTACAAAAAATTTTAGGCAAAATAATGAATCACTATACGAAATCAATTGAATTCACAAACTGTAATTACGTATAAGCGTAAATGCGAAAATATATGCAAAATTTTGCGCAATCGTAATTAGCTCATTACAATCATCACTGCTTGTAACTGTGCATGCGTAAAATACTCCCAGCCATGTGAGCGCTAACAAGGAGTTGAGCTGCCAAGATAGCTCGTGCGCAGTAGGCTGAGAGCCAGCTGGTACGAGGACTTTAAATTGGCTGACAGCAGCACAATGGAGAGGACCTAAAGAACACAGAGGAACCTGGCAGACGGGGGGCTGCCAGGTTCTCCTTGTTACCACATCTCAGGTTTACTTTAAGGTTTAGGTGGCTACGTAGCAGCAGGCATCCCAAATTCCTTAAGTATCACTGACCAGTATTTTTCCCTAATACTTTTAATTTTAATACCTCCTGTCTTTTCTGCAGCCTGTAATAAAAGAGATATCCCAAGACCTGCTCCCCTGCAGTAACATGGACTTCTTTGCGTTCTTCACCTCCCCATAACCTCAACAATCTGACAGTAGTCATATCCGTTTGCTACAAATTTCTGTCTCAGACTGTCAGCTTGTTTGTCAAAAATCCACCTGACGTGAGCAATTCTGTTTAATTCTGAGGAATTGGCCCTCAGGTACATTATTCAGCCATACATCATAATGACAACTATTCCTGGGAATACAGGAATTACAGTCTGTTTGTTCAAAAAAGGTCTTCATAATTGGTTTGCCATCAACATTCATCACTGTTAAGTCTAAAAAAATTAACTTTTATTCTGCTGCTAGTATATGTCAATCCGGAACCCTAGTCATTAGAGTTTAAAGCCATATCAAATTATTTCAGGTTCTCTTCTATAAATCTGAACCATTTAGTCATGCTGTTTTGACACCAGTTGAGGACATTTAAAAAAAAGTCCCACCACCCCATTAATACATAACATTTTCTGAACTTAGAGGAAACTCAGCACCTAACTTAGCAAGAAGACACAAGGGCCTATATGCAATTCACTTTTTCACCTGAGTTTTCTCCTAGGAGAAAAAAATCATCTTCTCTTCAAAATAACTTTTCAGCATTTTAAAATTACGAAAAGTACCCAAAAGTTGGTGAAAGGGTACTATCAAATTTATTTTGAGTGTTTTCTTGCTTGCTGGTGCTGTAAAAGGCATTTTACGTCAAGGTATGAAAATAGGTATGAAAATATCACCCAGGAGAAACCTCGAATGAAAAAGTTAATTGCATATGGCCCAAAATGCCCTGTGCTATTCCAGTGGAGGTTTCAAGATGCAGGGCGCAGAGAGGGCAGTTTTACCGGTATTTTCGTTAGTGAGTTAACACATTTTGCACTATGAGTGTGAGTCACGTTACCTAGGTAATGCGTAAGTTGTCAGGGTAGCACGCTATGCTACTTGGTATGCGATGCACCCATAAAATTGCTGTGTGCTCTCTGAGCGTGGCAGTTTTATCATAGTTTAGTAAAGACACCCCAATGTTCCTGCTGAAATCTTGTTTATTATCCAATGGTACAAAGTGGTAAAACAACGAAATGACTCATTTAAAGTAAGCCTAAAGTGAGAATAGACTGATGAACAATGAATTGTATGTATAGTGCAGCTAAGAAATAGGACATTAGTAGCAAAGAATAAAGTCTCATTGTCAGGATCTCTCCTGTAGCATGTTCTGTCGCTTGCAGTGGAGCTGCAACTGGGGGCAGTTCTGACTTGTCTGCTTGCATTCGGTTGCGCATTCGCAGTGAGTCTTATTGTCTTTTGCAATCGCTCTGCAGTTCAGAGCAGTTCAGGATGCTGTCAGGATTCCTCCTATGGTTTGCTGCAGTTGAACTGGAGCCAGATAGCCCTGGATTTCCTAAGTGCATGTTGTTACATAATACTGCATGCATTTGTTATGATAGTCTTTCAGCTAGCAAATGGTAATCAAGCCAGCTCAGGATTGAATGATTACCATTAAGCTGTGTGGGAATTTGCATACCTGCATCCATTGGCTGATGCTGGCATAAAAGTCTGCCTCCCATTTCAGACTCTGCCCGACACAGCGGTCAGTATGCTGGTCTGCTGGGCATTTTGGCTCTCTGTAATAGATCTGTTATTGTAGTTCAATGCGACCTTATAACTTGTACTTTAGCTAGTTCTTGATAAATATATATGCAGACTTGCTAATATATATTTAGCCGTTAGTTGAGCCGTTTGTTATTTTATCTGTATTATTGTTTATTGCCTTGTTTCTATGCCTGATGGACTTACGCTGCATCCGCGGTGGGTCAGTAAAGTCCACTATACTGATAGCTTGGATTCTGCCATCACCACGTTAATGACTGGTAGTATTCCTGCTACTCTAGTTTCTGGGAACGTTACTATAGGCTGCGGTTGCTATTCTTGCCTGTGTGGATGCTTGCTGGTGACTGGTTGTTAGCCTGCTTGCTCTGCTTCTGTAGATGTGACTGCAAGCTGCGGTTGCTACTAGTTACGCTCCAATCTATAGTCCTGTCTTGTTCCTGTCTGAATGCTTGCTATTGCTAGGGCAGCGCTTAGTCTTGAAAGCATTCCGTCTTTGTCTGGTTACTCAGACAATAGGCAGCGCAACATCGCACTGCGCTGCCATTGTGTCTTATTTGTAGCTATATTGGAAGCCCAGAGCTGCAGTTGCTCTGAGCAACTGTGTAGCCTCTTCCATTATCTAGCTGTTAGCCTTGTTGTGCTGGGTGGTCAGAAAGTATGCCCCCCCCAGCATTTCACTCATATTGTTTTTCAGTCCAGGATGAGTTAAGAAACTTCAGTTGTTATCTATGAAAAAGAGCTTCTCTGAGCTCTTTGACTGAGCTTGGGTTGAAGACAGTCCTGTTTTCTGAAGCACTTAAACAACAAAGAAACATTGAGAGACAGGTTGAGGTAAGGTTTTACTGCAGGAAAGTTAAAGGTACATTAGCTCTGCTCTGTTTTCTAGTTTAAAATACAGAGTGTGGTTTGTAACTGCAAATATGACAGAATGATGTAATAATAAAAAGGTATATAACTGAAAATAAAAATATGAGACTCGTTTCTTTGCTACTAATGTTCTATTCATTATACGTACTACACATACAATTCTTTACATCATAAGTTGTTGGGGTTTTTTTTGCTTGAAGTTGGACTACAATGATATAATGTACTGCCCCGACAGATATAAAACCATTGCCTGGCCTGGCCTGTTTGCGTGTGTAGGAAGCCTTCTTGTGGTTTCATTAATGTGTCCTTGTGTCTATTAGGACAAATACAGAATATGATGACAGATACTTGTTTACAGTCATTTGCTGGGAATGGCCCATTGTACAGGTAATTACAGCCTTGCAGTTTATGAAAGGCCTCTAACGTGTTCATTAAGCACTTAATCATTTTGTTTCTGCCCTATCACTTCTCCGTGAAGCAGAGGTCTCTCAGGATTCCAGACTCTGTCAGGGTGGGTTACTATGGGCCCTGCTAATGAGATCCCTGTAGTCTCCAGCCTCGTTTGGGCTCAGAGGTCCCCAGAGCAGCTTTTCCAAAAGAGCAGGAAGATTAGCTTCCCAAGACAGATTGTGCTCCTGCCACCTCTCTCTGAACTACGGTACCTAGAAAGCCTCCTTTTCTGGAGCAACACAATAAAGCCAACCTCTGTTTACATTCTATCCACGGACATTACTCCTTCCCACTGTGTTTACTCTAAGAAGATTTGTAATAGTATTTATGGTATTTATGTATTTTGCTATGATGCTACTCTGAATAGCAACACTGTAGAATAGGGTTATAGTTTCAAGGGAATCTGAATGTGAAAATAAACTTATGAGATAATGAATTGTATGTGTAGTTGTAAAAAGGGGATTAAAGGTTTGTTTAGAAACAAAGTCCTCAGGAGACAGTAAAATGTGGATTTTAATTCAACGTTATTGATCTCCATAGATGTTCAAAAATCAATAAGGTACAGTTCTTTGGTACAGCAAAATCAGTTACAAAAAATATAAAAACAGAATGATTAAATTGCTGTGTAATCTGTATATATACGGAATCTATTGTCTGTAGTAGTCTTCTTTGAACATATGTATGTGTGTATATGTGTCTGTAAAGAGAATGAATGAATGTGTGTGTGTGAGCGTCCAGACCTTCCTGCTGGTTTCTTATATATATGTTGGTCCTCAGTTTTACTACTGTTCTTTCTTCTGATTGGACAAGCAATAATGCTATGATGTAACTTTTGAGTTCTTCAACTACATATGGTTAATATCATGAACGAAGCCTCTTTTCCTGGCTCAGAATAACCTAGGGTTGCATCCCGTCGCACAACAACCAGCTGTTGACTATGAGCCAAGATACAATTTCTGCAACCAGAAGCCCAGCTTGACAGAGATCTATTTTTTACACTTCTAATGATGATTGGTCTTGACATTTGTGACCTTAAATTCCACAAGGAAAGGAACACATGCTCAGCAGGCCTCTAAATGTTCATTCTAAACCTTAGCATTATACACTGTATATCTATTAACCAATATTGTATATATAATTGATTAATAGTTTTGATATTTCAATCGACTGACATTCAATACCGTACAACCCAATTCTCCAAATAGCAGGGCCCTAGCTACCCAAAGAAATCAAGACATCAAATATTCTAATTCACTCGATTAAAATCTCAAAACATTCAACATATAACATCCCCCTGTTTATAGAAGTTAAATCATTTAGTAAAATTACTTTCACTTCTATAAATATATGTTTGGATAATTGTATCATTATCAAAAATGTAATTAAAAATGTAACAAAATTATATTCTATCATATCTTACTGATAAATATATTTAAACTTTGCTACCTTTAATTTTTATATAAACTAATAACATACCTTTAATTCTAATCATTTTTAATTTTTCACCCATCTTATTCGAAAAATGTATTAATTTATGTATAACAATATATTATATAGAGAAACCGTTAACTTTTGTTTAAACTACTTGCATTTTCATGCTTCTCTATGTAATATAACTTCTCCATACATCCTTTGTGAATAAACTCAGAGGGAAGGGTAAAAAAACAAAACAATAACTTTTAACTACTGCCTTGCTGGACTTTATTTAGATAGGTAGGTTCCCTCAGTATAGGTTAGATAGGCAGCGTCCCCCAGTATAGATTAGATAGGTAGGTTCCCTCAGTATAGGTTAGATAGGTAGGTTCCCCCAGTGTAGATTAGATAGGTAAGTTCCCCCAGGGTAGATTAGATAGGTAGGTTCCCCCAGTATAGATTAATAAGGTAGGTTTCATCAGTATAGGTTAGATAGGTAGGTTCCCCCAGCGTAGATTAGATAGGCAGCTTCCCCTAGCGTAGGAGGGGGCACTGGGCGGAGCGGCGGGGGGGAACAGGCAGTTAAAAACTCACCTATCTCTAGATCGCCGCAGGCACAGATTCCATGTGCTTCTGACTTCCTCCCCGCGGCGTCCCTCACATTGGTAACAGCACCCCCTGTGATGTCATCACAGGGGGCACTGTAACCAAGACGACAGACGCTGCGGGGAGGAAGTCGGAAGCACATGGAAGCTGTGCCTGCGGTGATCTGAAGACAGGTGAGTTTTTAACTGCCGCTCCGCCCCGCCTCTCCGCCCAGTGCCCTCTTCTGCCACTCAATAGATTCGGGGCACTATGGCAACAGGTTCCAGATGCCCCGGATCAAAGGTCCTAGTGATGCCCCTGTTAAAAAAGCTATATAACTGAAAAAAAATGAGACTCTTTTCTTTGCTATTAATGTTCTGTGAATTATCAGTACGCATACAATTTCTATTATCATTGCAGTGTCACTTTAATGAACTGCAATGTAGATGCTTCTCTAATGTTTCTAAAGACCAGATTCCACTACATGTCGCAAAGCAAAAGAGCAAAATGCATATTTTTTTCCTTTGTGTTTGCTATGCAGTTTATGATATGATTACGAAGTCACATTCAGTTGTGCTGAGTGAGACAGTAATGCGATTGCTCCAGAAATCCAGCATGTAGTGTGTTTGTAGTTCTGTAAGAACTAATGGAACCAAGAGCACAATGACTCTATCTCTCAGCCTCAGACCTTCATCCTACCTAATAAAATACAAGTGTCCCTGCCTCCTATGGCCGTGTCAGTGCTTTTGCACTACTGCGCATGTCCTGTACTGACACAGCCGTTGGGACAAGACGCAGGACGGGCCAGGAGGCAGGCCAGCTGCATTAACTTGCACTGTCATATCAAGCTTGCTTTGTAAATATGGGGGCAAAACAAGATCAGATTTCAACAGATTCACAATGAACTGCCCTCAGCCAATCAGTGAGGAGCAGGAATGTGGGAGAGGAGATGACAAGCTTCCTTCTTGTCGGCAATTTACCAAATAGAGCCAGTCTGACTGAGATAAGATTTATTACAGTAGAAACATTTATGATTAGACTGGAGTGCTTGCAATGCAGGGTCAGGTTCAAGGCTGAATAATGAACACAGTGCAGTGGGTAAAGGGAATTTGATTTTGTGGCTGACAATCCCTCTTTAAGAACTTTAAAAATAAAAGTGGGCACTGGGCACTGGCATAAGGATTTTTAAAATTGGGCTTTGGGGGCTAAGTTGTTATGTAAGCAATTAAACTACAGTGTGGTAGAGTGATCTAAAAGGGCGGTCTTTAGTCTCAGTGGAATTTAACAGCTGCTGAAAGTAATGTCTCCTGCCACAAGGTACCAAAAGTGCATTTGTCATCAGAGAAATAGGTCAACTATTGCTGACCTCCTTCCGAAAATACTAGTAGGTTGTGGTGCAAATCCTCAGGTGATTATACTGTATAAATCATTCACATGGAACACGACTTTCTGGCATCTGCTTAGACCTGCCAGATTACCAGTCCAGGCCTGATTATTACTATGAATAATAACCTGCAGAGTGAAGAAAGCACGCTGTATAATTTACACACTTCAGTTACTCTGAAGATTCGTATAATACCTGGTACAGATGCAGATCATTAATCTCTGCTACTGAAATATTAAAACAAGCACAATATCAATATGTAAGGTGTTGCTGAAAGGTTAATTGACTCTGCAGAGTCAAAAACAACCACAGATCCCACGTGCTGTTTTATTTTTCCCTGTCTTGATTTTACTTAGGTTAAAAATGAGAACTGTTCATTTTAGGAGAAAAAGAGTTGCATGGTAATAGGGTAATAGATCTGAGTATTGAATCCTTACTGCTGATGTGAGTGCTGTCAAGAAACTGTAGGCATAGTATGTATAATGTATGGGCAGCATTGACTAAGGCCATCCTGACCAAATCAATTAATTTGGCTGCAGATAATGATAAGGCTCTTGTACAAATTGTGGCTATATGGCAGTGCCAGGGAGGTTATTTGTCAGTTGTCGCTATACTATAGAAACTCCAGCTTTGAAATGTTGCAGCTGGAGTGCGGCTGAATTTGGGCACCTGAGAAATTTTAGCTATAGCGCCAAAGGTTAGTGTTACGTAGAGAGGTAGAGAGGGGCGAGTTAGTGTTACACAAAGGTGTGTGTGTGTGTGTGTGAGGGGGGGGGGGAGGTAGTGCTAGGGGATAGGTGGGGAGGTAGTGTTAGGCATTGGTGGGGCAGTGTTAGAAATAGGTAGGGGATGTATGTTTTAGGCATATTTAGGGAAGAGGTGATGTGAGGTTAGGAGGAAGTTATAGTAGAACATTAGTAAGTTTACTAATATTCTACTATCTGTAAACTTAAATAATAGGATATTGGTAAGTTTACTAATATTCTACTATCTGTAAACTTAAATAATAGGATATTGGTAAGTTTACTAATATTCTACTATCTGTAAACTTAAATAGGATATTGGTAAGTTTACTAATATTCTACTATCTGTAAACTTAAATAATAGGATATTGGTTAATTTACTAATATTCTACTAATGGTAAAAATAGATACTAGAATATTGATACATTTACCAATACTCCACTAACCAGTAAATCTGTGCCCACATTAGCTCACGGCTTTTTCAAATATATACGCACCCTGACCTGGAGAACACTACACTAGTGGAGAGACCATGAGTGATGAGGGAAAACAACTAAAGACTATTACCAAAAATGTTCCACTAAGGATGTGTGTGTGAGATCCATTATTCCCTAAGGGCTGCCAACCTTGTTTTCCTAATAGCAGGCTATTAGACAGAAGAACAGGTCAAATTGTCTGGATTCTCTGATGTTTTCCACTCTTCTCTTGGGAGGAACATGAGGGATATCCATTGTTGGATAAATCAAATCCATAGTGTTAAAAACAGGGAACACCAAGAGCCCCAATAGTGTAATACATACTGGATAAGGTGGCAATACATTTGTATTGCTAGATACTCACAAGTCAGGGTCACCAGCAGGCAACCACTGTAAAGGCAGGTGGGGAGATTATCCTGACCCGACTCAGGATTAAGAAGTCGCTCTCTGTAGACAGGAAAGAAGGGTAGCAACCCTCCACCAAGGGTGGACTCGAAATTGTATACAATGAACAGAGGTGCCAAAAGTATAAAATTAGATTAAATGAGCTTACAAACTAACTTAAATGGCAAAAATGAAGGAGGAGGTCTTACCTCCCTCAAGCAGACACGACAGCGACTGCAATTTCGACAGTCCAACACATTTATTAGAAACTCCCCAAAAAAACTCCCTTTACAGTGGTTGCCTGCTGGTGACCCTGACTTGTGAGTATCTAGCAACACGAATTTATTGCCACCTTATTGTAACGATTGTGGAACTTTCTCCGTGATCAGCGCACAACGCGTGCGCTGACACGGCGGAAATCCTCCACAAGCGTGTAATTGCAGGCACCCAGCAAAAGGTGCTACGCACCTGTAGAGGGAGTGCAGAGGAACCAATCCTCTGTACCTCCACAAATGCCAGACAGGAATTGTACGAAGCGCAGAACGCAATCGCAAGAGAGGTGATTGCGAATGAGAACGAGCAAAGGGACAGGTTGTATGTGTGTGCGCCAATCCAGTCGCCACCCCGCGACCGCGCACACACAACAGCAGATATGAAATAGGAACGCGATCGCGAGAGGTGCGATCGCCAGACGTGACACAAGGCAGATCAGAATAGAATACGAGGGTAGCAAAGGCACAGCAAATAATACAATGAGAAGATGCGGAAAATAACAAACGCTAGCTAACCGCGAACACCGCACTCATTTGCAACAGTGCACGTGGTTATGCGCGGTCTCCACGTGATAAGCACAATAGAGACAAGCATGCCTAACTAACCATCGACAGACAAACCTGAAACAGGGGACGCGAACGCTTGCTTAACGGTTACCTCACCGAGCCTCCAGCAAGCGGTCGTAGCAGACAAGACAGACACACGAAAACAGGGACAAGCGAGAGATAGGATCCACAGCACTAGCGAAAAGTGGCTAGCGCGATCCAGGTACAGAGTAGCAGAACAGAAGGATCCACAGCGCTAGCGAAAAGTGGCTAGCGCGATCCCAGGAGACAGAACAGAAGGATCCACAGTGCTAGCGAAAAGTGGCTAGCGCGATCCCAGGAGACAGAACAGAAGGATCCACAGCGCTAGCGAAAAGTGGCTAGCGCGATCCAGAGAGGCAGAACAGAAGAGATAGCTGGTAGCAACCGCTGCACCAGCTATACTCCAAGAACAGAGATCAGAACCATTTCCTGTCGACCACCGTTGGGACAGGACAATGGCAACAGACAAACAAACAGATAAACAATCCTAACTGCACTAGGGAAAACCTGCCTAGCGCAGATTCCAGGAATTACTCTAAGCTGATCTTCAAACCAAGAGCATGGCTGACACCCCACCAGAAGTGTTACATAGGACGGATTCCTTATGAACAGCGAAGCATTGTGGGAAAGACATAGTACTTATAGTACACGCCTCCAATGAATGTGGCCAGGCAATTTGCATGACAACGTTAACAAATTCCTCTGCAAGCACAAGCTGCAAAACTGACAGAAACTCTTCTTTCCAGAGTCCTGCAGCATGCAAACCTACACAATGGTCACAAGGCTGCCTGCCTGCACAGGCAGCTGAGCAAATCATCACACTTATCCAGTACGTATTACACTATTGGGGCTCTTGGTGTTTCCTGTTTTTATTGGTGAACAGCTTGTTTCACCAGATTCAGTCTGGTTTCCAGAACAGTAAATAGAAGCCAAAACAGCTGTTAAACAGTGAAATAAGGCTTCTGATATGGTGTACCAGTAAGTGTAGGGAAGTTCAAAGGCTCATTACTTCTCTTTCTTTTTCAGCTAAACAATGCAGAGTTTGGGTTCCAAAACACCAACTGTGATGCAATCTTAAAGGGGAACTGACGTAAGAGGTATACGGAGGCTGCCATATTTATTTCCTTTTAATCATTACCAGTTGCCTGGCAGCCCTGCTGATCCTCTGCCTCTAATACTATTAGCCATAGCCCCTGAACAAGCCTGCAGCAGATCAGGTGTTTCAGACTTTAAAGTCAGATCTGACAAGACTAGCTGCATGCTTGTTTCTGGTGTTATTCAGATACTACTGCAGAGAAATAGACCAGCAGGGCTGCCAGGCAACTGGTATTGATTAAAAGGAAATAAATATGGCAGCCTCCGTATACCTCTTACTGCAGTTCCCCTTTAACTTGCTGGGCATTCTGATTCCCGTGGCCGTGCGGCCGCGGGAGGTTTTTTTTTTGCCTATTTTTTTTTTATCATGTAGCTAGCCTATCGCTAGCTACATGAGTTCCCCCTCCCTGCTCCCCCACCCTTCCAATCGCCGTTGGCGATCATGCCCATCAGGAAATCCTGTTCTGAACGGGATTTCCTTTAGGGCTTCCCCGTCGCCATGGCGACGAACGTTGTGACATCATCGACGTCAGGACATCACAGAGAGTCCAGATCCACCCCATAGTGCAGCCTGGCGGTGATTGGCCAGGCTGCGCAAGGGGTCTGTGGGGGGGCCCTCTTTCGTGGCGGGTAGCGGCGGATCGGCGGCGAGCGGAGGCGATCGAAACAAACACGCAGCTAGCAAAGTGCAAATTGTGCAAATCGGCCCACCAGGGCCGGAGCGGTGCACAGCGGCGTTACTGGACGAGCTCAGCTCGTCCAGAACGCTAACGAGATTAAACATGAAGTAATTCAACAGAAAATTAACGCGAGACTCATTTTTATGTTACTTATGTTTTATTTACCAATGTTGCTAATCATATAATTATCTCATACGTTTATTTTTACTCCAGGTTCACATTTAATGCCTAGCGGCACTTTTTATTTTTTTCCCATGCCATCCCATCCCTGAAACTACCTACCACTCCTACTGCTTTCTCGATTACACTTAAATTGCATACACTCCTGCAATCATGCCATGTTGAGGCTTCCATTTATAGAATTGTCATCTTCTGGAGGTGACCTGCTACATCACTTCAGCAACCTGGACTCTCTGGGTCACTTCTGCGAGGAAATACAGTGCTCATGCTACTTACCTTGAACAGAATGGAGGAAAATCACTCATATAGCCATTGAGAAAAGTTACGGTAGTATTAGTAGATTCTTTTTTTTTTTTTTTTTACTCCTGAACTGCTGCCAAGACACATCAGCTAAATCTAAGGTAGCCAGTCTTCAACAGTCTTCCTTTTATGTCGTGCAATGTCCCCATCTTTTCTAGCTGAAACGTCATTTGAGTTAAGTACTTGTATGTAATGACTGGTAATGTTGCTATTTAATTTTGAAGCACTATTGTCCTGTAATATGCATCAAAGGATACTTAACTATAGTAACCTAGCCTATTAAGTTTGTGAAACTGAGCCACTCAGTGGTAGCTACTGCTGCAAAACATCTTATATAACAAGATGTGACATATGCTGAAGGAAGAAGTATGCAGAAGTGTGTTTTGCTCAACTTTCCCGGCATGTTGCTATAGTATCCGCCATTCTCCCTTGCCGCGTCTTTTTCTTCATTGTGTAATGCTAGTTGAGCTTTGCTTGGTATTACAGCATCCTATTCAAAACTTCTTCATTATCAGAAGTAAAAAGCTTTTGACGAGCCTAATGAAAAGCTTCTGAAAGTAAGAGTTATAGGTCATATCCCGAGAGGCCGCAGAGGAACGCTTCTATTTACAGCTGTTCCAAATGTTCATAATGCCCATGAGAGTTTCATGCAACGCTTGGTGCAGTATATCAAAAGATGAGAATCATCCGTCCCTGATTATTTACAATAGCACACGCCACCGCGACTGTTACATAAAAGAGTCACACTCCAGAGACCAAAGAAAATTGGGTTTGGTCTTTAAAAATTCCACAAATCTGATAACAAGGTAGACCATTAAACATTTCTCCCAACTGCCGCTGTTTTGGAGAGACGGTCTGTCTTGCGGAAGCAAATCCCCCGTGGTGAGTATAATGAGTCATTTCGGTTTTGGGAAATTTCTCATAATTTTTGCAATTACTTTCTGATTGTAATTGCGATGAGTAGTCTTGATTTTGCGTAATTTGGCATCATTTTTCCACAAATGCATTGAAGTCTACGAGGAATAAGAAAAGCTAATTTTCGGATATGAGAAAACACATTTTTGCATAAATGCATTGAAGTGTATGGGGTATAAGAAAACAAGATTTTACAAATGAGAAAACAAAATGCATTGAAGTCTAGGATGCAGAAGAAAACAAGTTTTCACATGAGGAAAATCATTGTTGCGTAAGTGCATTGAAGTCAATGGGGCATAAGAAATACAGTTTTCACATGAGAAAACATAGTTTCGTATAAATGCATCGATGACACAATCTTTATTTCCTTTTAAAAAATGCACATTTCCTGGCTGTCCTGCTGATCCTCTGCCTCTAATACTTGTTGTCCTAGAATGTGTGATTCAGATGCCACTGATGCATGAAAGATCTTCAGCAGTAGGAATGCTTATTCAGATTCCACAGGATTTCAACTTTTAAACTTGGAAATCGGAAAACGGAAATCCAATTTAGCACAAATCGGTAATTGTACCGCAATCATAGACCGTGGAAGCATTGGACCAATCAGGGAATGCAGATTTTTTTTTTTTCCCTTGCAAAAATCCGATCGCTGCTGTAATTTTAGGCCAATCAAAAGACTGATTTTCCGTTTTTCCGATCTTCTTTTTTGTGATTTCCATTTTTCCGAATTCAGTTTTTCCGATTGTTTTCATTTTTTAATTCTCTGATGAAAAAAATGACTAGTAAAATACTCCTTCAAAATCGGAAAATCGGGAATTGACGGAAATCGGAATTTCTGCAGAATCAGAAAGATGGGCATTTCCGACCATCCCTAATCAGCATGATGTCAGGCAACTGGTATTGTTTAAAAAGAAATAAATATGGCAACCTCTTTAACCCTCTCAGGTCAGGTGTCCTTTAATGTCTGTGGGCATGAGAAAGTTATATTTTCATGAAATTACGAATTCTAATTATCATTACATGCAAAATTAATTTGGCAGTGGTATGACATTTTTCATCATGATTTTGCATTGTAATTCCATTGTGAAATTTGAGCTCATCGCTACTACCTTCTTATCTCTAAATGACTAGCTTTATTTGAAAAATAAAAACATGTATTTTGCGTATGATGTTTTTATGGTGTGTCTCTCTGGGAGTGTGACTGGCGGAGTGCTGGTGGTATGTCTGATGGTCTGGTGAGGTTATGTTTTCAGCGTATATGTAAAAGAAGTGCCTGGTAGATCATGCGATAAAGTATTTCCAGTATGCTAATGTTACCGTTATTCCACTAACTTCTTTTCTAACATATACCTCACAATAACCATTTACTGCCTATGCCTAACGCTAACCTCTCCCCTATCTACACCTAACACTAACCTCCCCAAATCGTACCCAAAATAGCTCAAGCACCATTTAATTACCCCTGCCACTATCTCTGCAGGTATCCAGAGTCCGGCTACATTTATAGCCAATCTCTGTACGCCACTTAAAAACCCCTGCCACTGATATTCAGGGCTTGGCTACATGATAGTTGAACTCTGGACATCACTAAGTGACCCACGCCGCTACCTTCACCGTTAGTCAGAGTTCTGTTATACAATAGCCAAATACCAGTGCCCAAATTATACAATCAGGGCCACCATAGCCACAATGTACATTGTGCCAGTCCTCAGTATACTGCATGGGCTTGTGCGCCCAATTTAACCTGCTGTGGTGTTTGAAGTTGTGGTGAGGGTATATCTGGAGGTACGGTGAGTGTATGTAAACAGGTGTGTTGAAAGGGTGTGTGTTGGTGTGTTGGTACAAGTGTGTTGGTACCTCAACCTGTAGAGGGGAGCTTTGGCTGGGGGGGTGTTATTATTTAATATTTATATATTGTGAACATCTTCCACAGCTCTTTACACAGCCTATGGTCTTGTTACTAAATGTCCCTCACAGAGGCTCACAGTTTAGTTCTTACCATAGTCGCCTATCTATTTTAAGGTGGCCATACATGGTACAATTTTTCAATTAGATAATTTAGTTCAATTATTCCTTTAGATCGAGGATAAAGATCTTTCCAGCATGTCTGATCATTTTTCCCGAAAAAACGGGATAATCGTTCGAATTTCTTGATCGAAAAAAAAAATATTTTCAACTTTCATTTAATTCGATCATTTAGATCAAATAAACGGGAAAATTTAACGTTTTTATTGTACCGTGTATGGCCACCATTAGTCTATGCCCAATTTAAGGGGAAACCAATTAACTCATCTGTATGTTTTTGGCATGTAGGAAGAAACCAGGGTGCACGGGGTAAACCCACAGGGACAACATACAAACTGTGCAGATAGTGGCCTGGCTGGGATTTGAACCAGGGACCCAGCTCTGCAAGGCAGGAGTACTATTGACTATGCCTCTGTGTAAACTTTGAGGTGTGAAGTGGATCTGTGCTTGGAGGTGTGTTGGAGGTATGCCTAGATGTGTGGTATGGGTATATCTCCTGGAGGTATGGCGAGGCTATATTGGAAGGTGGGTAGTGTGGGGGTTGATCTTTTACTCCAAAGAAATGTTTGCAAACAAACATAATCTGCCTGCATCTTCTGCCATCAATACTATTAGGCCTTGATTCACTAACCGGCATTAAGTGTTTAGGGCTTGATTCACTAACCGGCGCTAAGCTGGTTAGTGTGCCTTATCACTTAGTGGGTACAAACTACAGCGCTAACCTTATGTGAGGTTATCTGAGGTTAGTGTGCCTTATCTGCAGTATGCAATGTAGCTTTGTGCATCTTTTAGTGTGCACAAAGCTATTTAGTGTGCACAAAGCTATTTAGTGTGCACAAAGCTACTTAAGGGGCACTAAGTTCAGATAAGGCACACTAACTCAGATAAGGCACACTAACCTCAGATAAGGCACACTGACCGGCTTAGCGCCGGAAAACTCTTTTTTACTCCACGCTAACACTTAGCGCCGGTTAGTGAATCAAGCCCATAGTGTGCCTTATCACTTAGTGGACACAAACTACAGCACTAACCTTATCTGAGGTTAGTGTGCCGTATCTGAGTTAGTGTGCCTTATCTGAGGTTAGTGTGCCTTATGTGAGGTTAGTGTGCCTTATCTGAGTTAGTGTGCCTTATCTGAGGTAAGTGTGCCTTATCTGAACTTAGTTCCCCTTAAGTAGCTTTGTGCACACTAAAAGATGCACAAAGCTATATCGCGCACTGCACCGCACACAGCGTAATGCACCGATCTTTGCACGCGGCGAGAAGATAATGTCACACCTGCTATACTGTATATGATGCGAGCATAAGGTCGCATAGGATGCGACGATAACAGTGCACTGATGCGCCGTTTAGGTCGCATCCTATGCGACCTTAAGGTCTCATCATGTACAGTATAGCGGGTGCAATGTTATCATGCAGTGCATGATGTAGCTTTGTACATCTTTTAAGCTACTTAATGGGCACTAAGTTCAGATAAGGCACACTCACCTCAGATAAGGCACAATAACTCAGATAAGGCACACTAACTCAGATAAGGCACACTAACCTCAGATAAGGCACACTAATGCTGGGTACACATGCTGCGATTTCCCGTGCGATTCGCGGGATCGATTCAATCGATTCGATTATTTCCAACATGTTTGATCGGGTTTTGATGGATACAGCCGTCGATTTTGCATACTTAATATGCAAAATCCACGGCTGTATCCATCGAAACCCGATCGAACATGTTGGAAATAATCGAATCGATCGAATCGATCCCGCGAATCGCGCGGGAAATCGCAACGTGTGTACCCAGCATCACTTAGATAAGGCACACTAACTCAGATAAGGCACACTAACCTCAGATAAGGCACACTAACCTCAGATAAGGCACACTAACCGGCTTAGTGCCGGTTAGTGAATCAAGCCCTTAGACTCTTACCTCGCACCACTCTTTATACGTATGTTTTATTAGTGTTTCCTTCTCTTTGAGAGCTACTATTTGGGTTAGTTTAGAAGGGTTTAAGACTTTGCAAGAAATTTGTACCAATTCTTTAATTGGTTGTGTACATCAGGAGACTTTTTTTTAGCACACGCATAGATATCCTCTGACTTTTTTTGGGACAATTACAATGACAATGATGCATGATGAGCAGATCCCTTGCAATTCATTATCAGTAAGATATATATTTATTTCAAGCTGTTTCTATTTTCTGGCCAATCAAAGAAGATCAAGGGGCAGGGGTGTATGCATGTTCCGTTCATGTTTGTTTTGGACACAGGGAGAAGCTGGAAGATGACTACCTGCACAAGGTATATTCCTCTACTAACTACCTAATTTCTCCCCCCATGGTCCATCCATTGCTGGCAGCCTGGCACCTGAATTACGGTGATCGTATGGCAGCACCCAAATCCAGACTCTGACCCTACCAAAAATGGCAAAAAGTATTTGGAGAGGAATTCTACTTTTGTTGAAAAAAAATAATTGAGATTCAGATCTACTGTATATGATGTGAGGATCAGCTTGCTTTTAATGTTATTATTTTCATATAAAAAAAAACAGCCATTCTTACATGCAAATTTTGGAATAAAAGTGGGGAAGGGTCAATTTATCAACGAGTGATATACTGTACAGGGTCCCTCTATGCAGAGCGCACGTTGGAAATGCTACAGAAAGAACCCTCACATTATGCCGGCAGCTGTTTAAAGGGACTCCAAGGAGTGCCCGAATTTAAAGGAATACACTTACCTGGGGCTTCTTCCAGCTCACTGTAGGCAGCGAGGTCCCGCGGCATCCTCCTGGCTCTTCTCATTCAGCCTCCGCCGACCCCCCTGTTTTCCGTGTCACCTGGCGACACCCGGGCCTGGTGTGGAAAACCCGCGCATGCGCAGACCTGTCACGCCGCCGCCGTAATGACGCAAGGCGGCCGGCATGATGACGCATTGCGTCAATAACCAGGAAGAGCCGGCCGACATTGACCAGGAAGAGCCGGCCCATATTGATAATTTTATAGTGAAAGCGGACTTTCCCTTTAACATCTGATTCTTGATCAGTAGGAAACAATGTCATTGTTAATGTTCAATGAACAATATCAGCTATGGCAAAATGAAATGAATAGACGTGAAGGTGGCAAAGCTGTCTCTGCCAAGTGACAATCATGAAGCGCTACATTACACCGTTAGAAATAGCATCCCACACCCTTTCTCGTTTCTGCAAAGTGTGACATTTTTGTCAGTAAACCCTTGGCCTACTTTGCTCATTGATGATATTTTAATCATCTGGTCCGCAAGTGAGGATGATCTTCTCCAGTTCCACAGGAACTTCAATGCCTTCCATCCTACAATCAAATTGAAACTTACCTACTCTCACACAGAGATTAACTTTCTGGACACCACCATATACATCAGGGGTAACAACCTACAAACTTCTGTGTATCGCAAACCTACAGACCGTCCCACATACCTAAGATATGACAGTTTTCATCCCAAGCACATTAAGAACTCTATAATTTACAGCCAAGCTATAAGGTACAACTGGATTTGTTCTGACAGGATGAACAGAGACAAGCACCTGGATCGCCTTAAGAACACTATCATTAAACAAGGTTATAGTCCTCCTATGACTGAGGTCCAACTCAGGAAAGCCAACATCGCCAGGACTGAACTCCTGAAATATAAGCAAAACCAGAAAGAGGACCGTGTCTCTTTGGTTGTCACCTACAACCCACACCTGGAAATCTTTAGGAGGATTGCTAAGGAACTTCATCCCATTTTACACAAGGATCACAGACTGAGAAAGATATTCCCTAAACCTACCCTCTTTGTCATATCGGCAACCACACTAAAACCAATCTAAAATTGATGATTGTCAGTAGTTCTTCGAAAAGGCCACAACAAAATGGAGCATCACCCTGCCGACAAAAAAGGTGTGGGACCTGCAGACACATTTACTCCACTGACAGGTTAATGATACCAGGTACACAACAGGAGTACAGAGTACAAGGTACATTTTCCTGTGGTTCCACCAATTTGGTATATCTGATCATGTGTGCTAAATGCCTCAATGTTATGTACGAGGGAGACACTGGACAAACTCTGAGCAAACGTATGAATGGACACAGGCACACTATTAACCTTCTTAGCGGTAACGCCCCTGAGCTCAGGGTAAGCCGCTGCAAAGGATATCTCAGCCCCCGGTGGGGCGATTCACCCCGTTTAAATGGCTGTACGTGCAGCTAGCACTTTGCTAGCCACGCGTACAGCTTGATCACCGCCGCTGCGTGCCGATCGCACGCACGCAGTGGCGAAAGAAAGCCTTGTACTGCCCGGACCAATGACTTCCGGGCAGCACTAAGGGCTGGATCGGAGGCGTTTGACGTCCATGACGTCATTCCGATCATCGCCATGGTGACAGGAAAAGCCAAATAGGGGAATGCGTTATATACGCTTTCCCCTGTTTATTATTGATGCCGGCGACGATCGCACTAGAGCAGGGGTCTCAAACTCAATTTACCCGGGGGCCGCAGGAGGCAAAGTCATGATGAGGCTGGGCCGCATAAGGGAGTTCACGTGTCCCCGCTGCAAAACGGGGGCTGCAGAGCCCCCAAATTGCCCCGGGGGGCAATCCGCCGGCATTTCCTGGAAGGGGCAGAGCTTTCAGCTTCAGCTCTGCCCCTCCTGACGTCAATCGCGGCGGATCGCCGCCTCTGCCCACCCCTCTCACTCTTCCTTCACAGAGAGGGGCGGGGAGAGGCGGCGATCCATTCGGCGATTGACGTCAGGAGGGGCAGAGCTACAGCTGGAAGCTCTGCTCCTCAGCGCAGTCGTGGATGTTTGCGCGGGGGATTTGGGGGTCTGCAGCCCTTGTTTAGCGGTGGGGATGCGGCGGATTACTTGTGAGCACTGAAGCAAACTATAAGGTAAAATGGGCAAATATAGTTCGCTTCCGTGTCTCTTTTGCTTTTGCCGGCAGGCAGGGCCGGTTTAAGCAACAATGGGGCCCCAGAGCAAAATAAACCTGCCCCCCCAACAGATACCCTGGAACAAAAATCGGCATTAAGGGACCTTTTTTGCAGCTGGTATAGTCAGGGTGTGAAGCCCCAATCAGGAAATGTATTGCTCTTTCTTTTGATACATGTAAAATTACACTACCGTCAGGCTTGCTACTAAAAGTGACATTTACCGCATTTAAAAGTATACTATTTTCCTTCGAAACTTTAAAATCCATTTTCTCAAAAACTATAAGGTCTTTTTGAAAAATTGTTTTTTCTTCTTATTCCTAATAATCTTCTTAACATATCCTGCAAATTTAGGGTTTCTAGCATTTAAGGTGGATTTGCTATTAACGTTAAAGTTGGCGGGTTTTTAAATGTGTATTTTTTTCCTTTGCAACTTTAAAATTGATTTTCTCAAAAACTATAAGGCCGATTTGAAAAAATTTTTTCCTCTTGTAGCCACTGGGGGCCCTTACAAGCTCTGGGGCCCTGGGGCCACAAAATATTGTATCGAGGGCCGCAAATGGCCCGCGGGCCGCGAGTTTGAGACCATTGCACTAGAGGGACACATGCGCCCTCTAGTGTTGTTTCATGTAGCTACCACTCTGGCAGTTGTACATGAAACAAAAAAACAAAAATAAAAAAAAAAATATTTCTGCCTATTTGGCAGAATTAAAGCGGACCCAAACCAAACATTATTTTAATTAAAAATATTTAGTTGCACCACTCTGACACATACAAAGATAAATAAACACTCCTTCAAACCTATGAGCATTTCAGTGCATGCTTTTCACCCTTCTCTTTTAATAGCTAGGGTTATACTGGGGGCAGCCATTAGCAATTCCTCCATTGCCGGACACCATCTACTCCACCAGTTTGCCGGAAAAATCCCGGCAATTTGAAAGGAAGGGAGGGGTTCCTCCAATAAATGTAAAATATTTTATATTTGTCATCATGCAGCTGAAAAAAGGCTGCTATTTATTATTATAATTTAGAAAATAGATTTTATTTCTTAAATCTTGTATTTTTAATTTGGGTCCACTTTAATGAACCACCATGAGGGTTAACGATACCAAATCTGAACTCCCAGTTGTTACACCCTTTCTTTCCAATACACACAGCATGTATGATCTTTGTGTCACTGCCCTGAAGGGTGGCTTCAAAACATCAAATGATCGATTGATAGCAGAAACAAAATGTATAAATTGGTTCAAAGCAGTGGACAAAGGCTTGAATAAGGACAAAAACTTGTTATATTGGTATGAGGCTGATGATATTTAAACTCTTTCTCAGCCTTTATAGTTAAACTTGTGAACTTAGAATTTACGAATGCCTCTGTGACAGCCCAACTCCCAGGTCTGTGAGCATGGTGCAAACAAGAATTCTTATCTCACCTAACAACCTCCCACCCCATTTAGACGTTCTATTTTTACTTAAGGCATCTTAATAACATGTATTTATGTTTGAAAAAAAATCTATGCATCTCCTTTTAATGTTGCATGTATAAAGCTGTCTGTACCATCAGCCTGCAAGGAAACAGGATTTAAGCCCGATGAAGGCTGCAAGGCCGAAAGCTTGCTTATTCTTATTCTTTTTAGTTAGCCAATAAATGGTATCATCCTGATTTAAAACTTCTTTCTTAGTCAGTATAAGGGATTCCTAGGACCACCATCATGCAACTCACAAATAGAACAAAACAAGTTGAATCAAAAAGTAAGAAAGATTTTCCAGAAAGACCTTAAGGCCCGTTCTCATAGGGGTGATTACCGCTAATTGCCGAATCGCCTGTGATTTTTAAAGCACTAGACCAATAATAACAATATGGCAGTGATCTCACTGCCATGATTGCCGCTGATCGCCGGCGATTAGTGATTAGTGGCAATCGCAAAACGCACTAGATAGAATGCTAAAAAGCGCTAATCGCGATCTCTCAAAAATCGCAAGAGTGTGCACGATTTTGCCGCTTTAATCATGGTAAAATCACCAGTGCAAAACGCTAGCGCTAATCAATGAACTGATCACACTAGTGTTTTGTGCTGGGGATTTTTCCTCTTTTTTTGTGTATTTTTGACTGCAGAGTTTCGTAATTTTTGAGCAATCGCGATTCATGTTTTTTTGAAAAATTGCAATCGTGATCGCTCTGAAAACCTGAAAAAAGCGATAGATGCACTGCATTTACATTTACCACAAATTGCCGGCAATCATGGCAGTAAGATCTCTGCCAAATACTCTTAAAATTACACTAGCGCGAAAGCGCTAGGGATCACCAGCGATCGGCAGTAAACATCTGCAAATCGCCCCAGTGTTAATTGGCACTTACAGTTGAAATGTATAAATATATTGTATTAGTAAGTCCAGCATATTGAACCTTATACATTATTTAAAGAGAAACTCCAACCTAGAATTGAACTTTATCCCAATCGGTAGCTGATACCCCCTTTTACATGAGAAATATGATGCTTTTCACAAACAGACCATCAGAGGGCGCTGTATGACTGATTTTGTGCTGAAACCCCTCCCACAAGAAGCTCTGAGTACCGCGGTACTCTGGGCAAACTGCCACAATGTAACAATGTTTACAGACAGGAATTAGCTGTTTACAGCTGTCTCTAACAGCCAAAACAGCTAGGAGCAGCTACATAACCTGCCCACAGTAAAAATGTCACCATGTCATAAATGTCAGAATGTAAATCAGGGAGAGGAAAGATTTTACAATGAGCAAACACTGACTAAATCATTTATACATAATTATTGTAAAACTGAAGCACTTTTTTACTACATTATTTTCACTGGAGTTCCTCTTTAAACAAGCCGTTTCATAAAAAGCCTATCTGTGTTTTGGAGAAATGTGTAACTGAAAAGTATATATTTTGCCTGTGATTTAGGACGAGGGTATCCAGTGATTCACTCCTGGACAGAAATATCTCTCCCTTGGCGGCAGCAGATGGAAATATGGACATAATAGTAGAGTAAGCTCTAGGATGTTCTGCTTAGTTTTTCATATTTCCTCCAGCCAAAGCAGATTAATAATAGTTGTTACTGGCAATTGTTAATGCACCACAGCATAATAGTAGCACAGACATCCATTTGTTGTGTTTGCGTGGCAGCCATTTTCATTCAGCAGCATTTCACATGGCTGGATCATAACTATATGCTTATAGTCACTGTGATTGATTGTTGGAGCTGTAGGAAGGAAATGTGGTGAGGTAGTATAGGCAACGTGACAATCCACCCTCAAGCTGCAGCACCTCATGCTGTGAGATGGACACTTCATCTGCAAACCGACTGGCTGACAGGAAAGGTTGTGAAGCGGGGATCAGAGTTGCCAAATATCCTTTTTTTTTTTTTACCACACAAACTTTCTTAAAGAGACACTGAAGCGAAAAAAAAATATGATATAGTGAATTGGTTGTGTACTATGAATAATTACTAGAAGATTAGCAGCAAAGAAAATATTCTCATACTTTTATTTTCAGGTATATAGTGTTTTTTCTAACATTGCATCATTCTATAATATGTGCACATTACACAACACTCAGCATTCAAAATGAGTCTATCAGAGCAGTCTGTGAAGTAATGACCTCTCCTCTAGCAGAGAAAAAGTAAATAGTCCAGGAACAGTTGAGATAATAAAAGTCAGATAACAGCCCTCTCCACGACTAAGTTAGTCGGAGAACTTAATGGCTTGTTTGCATAGAGAAAACAACTGGAGTTTCTCAACTCTTCCTGTACTGGAAACAATTACACTAATGTATCTGATCTTAATGTTTTATTTCTTAGCTGTGCTACACATACAAATCATAATATCATCATTTTTTTTTTCGCCTCAGTGTCTCTTTAAAGGGCTGCTTTATTTAAAGAGGAACCATAATAACACATAGCAGAATGCAGTTAATTATTCAGGATACCCACTTTTATGTTAAAAAAAAACACTTCCTAGTGATATCTATTGTTGTAAGTAGGCATGCAGCTCTGCCATCCCACTGAGGCTTAGCCGAATCTGTTTTGTGGAATTCATCTCCCCCAGAGGATTCTGGGAAGCAGAGATCTTTTCTACTGGCTTTAGAACTCCCAGCAAGCAAACATTGTGCAGAGATCAACTGCCGGTACTTAAGATGTGTCGTCTGTGATAAATTTCAGAAAATAAATCAGTGATTTTACTATGGGCAAACACTGACTAAATCATTTGTAAAATAATATATTTTTTTCATTATGTTATTTTGATTGCAGTTCCTCGTTAATACAAAACTCTGTACAAAAGACAAAAGGAGATGAAGTATGCATGAAGGAGAGGAGATTTTACCATCTGTTTAGAAAGGGGTTGTTCACAATAAAAGTGGTTAAGATGTGGACAGTATTCAGATCAGGTCATCTCGGCACCTGAGCTGCGCTGTGTCTGACTTGGTCTATAACTCAGAGGGAATAAATTGTTCACGTGTCCCCGGAGTTTGAGCAGTAAGGCCCAGTGCACACCAAAACCGATAGCAGATCCTCAAAACACTAGAGGTTTTTGGAGCAGATTTCAGAACGATTCTAGGCATGTTTAGAGACGTTCTCTAAACATGCCTAGCGTTTTTGGGAGTGTTTTTGTGTAGCAGATTACAAATATTGTTACAGTAAAATCTGTTACTGAACAGCTTCTGTAACAAGAACGCCTGGAAAACTGCTCTGAGCTAATGTTTTCCAGAACAGTGTGAGCTTTTCCTATACTTTACATTGAGGCAGAAACGCATCTGCAAACCACAAAAGTGCTGCAAGACCCACGTTTGTGGTTTGCTAAAAATCTCAAACCGCTTGTGTGCACCATCTCATTGAAATACATTAGCCAAGCATTTTCACAGACGGAAGCGGTTTGGAAAACGCTACAAAAACCGATGGGTGTGCACCGGGCCTAACAGTCTTTCGGCTCACCCTAACTGCTCAAACAGGTAGATAGCTTCTGCCCTTGTGCTTTTCTTTCCTCTGAACTGAGGTGCAGCGAGTCTGGACATATATATTTTTTTTTCAACCCAGATAACTATGCAATTATATCACATACAGTATGTTGTCACTGCACACCATTTTGAAACTGAGAACTATGAAATCTTTGTATTTCAATTAGCAACTGCTACAACTGTCAGGAAACTTGCAAACCAAGTCGATAGTTTACCGATTGGTTAAAAAAAAAATAGGTATTAAAATAGTCATTATTTCTTTGTTTTCGGTCATTATAGTTTGAAAATAAAAAGTGCTACTGTAGATAAATCCCACGGATTACATTTGCCTATTTGTCCTGGTTATTACAACATTAAAATTATGCCTCTAGTACAATGTCTGGTGACAATATTTTATTTGAAAATAAGGCGTATTTTCCTCTGTTTTGTGTTTATACTATATCACAAGCCCTTATTTGCAAAAATAACAGTAATATACACTCATGACATACATGTTAACAACGTCCCTACTGCAGATTGGCAGCGGAAAGCATCCACTGCTGAAAATCAAAGGTTTGCAGAAAATGTCAGTAGACAATTTAGTTGCTTTATAACAATCTAATTGCAGCTTGAAGATCTTCACATTGATTTTTAAAATGATTTTGGGTAGGGCAGTTTCTCAGCTATAGCGTTCCTAGGGCAAGGGTTCATAAATTGAACCCACGATAGACTCGGGCACACTGCTGTGATGCAGCATCAAGAGGTGCCCCCAGTATTAGGTAGCCCCCAATCTAGGTAGACAGAGATGGGGCCCCCAGTATTAGTTACCAGAGGTAGCCCTCCAACCTGTATAGGTAGCCAGATGCAGTCCCCCCATAAAAGATGCCTACCCCCCCCATAGAGGTAGCCATAGAGAACCCTGGTAGGTAGCTGGAGAGGTTCCCCCCCCCCCATACAAGGCCAGAGAGCCACTCCCCCTCCCTGTAGGGACCACTCTCTGGCTCCATACAGTGCACACTGTTCATGAGTGCTGTCTAGATATGATTTTTCTTTCTATAGGCTTAAGATAATTGCAGTGATTGCCCCCTGTAGGTAGTCAGAGTGCCCCCCTGTAGCTAGCCTAGGACTAGGAAGGATGTGGGTCCCAGCGAGGCGAGGTGTCTTAACTGCTCCTGCTGCACACTCTGCATGCACACCCCACTGCTGCCAATACACCCTAGGCTTTGTCCCACCCCTAGAAACGGGCATCATTATTGGCTACAGTTCTTTGTAAAGAAATATTTTCTATACAACAACATATGGTAGTAAAGCAGCAGCGCAACCTCTACTATTTGCCGGTTCAGCTATCACCTGGATCATATTAGTTCAGAGCTACAGCTGCCTAGACAATGATCTCAGATAGCTACACAACCTCACACAGGCTTGCTTGGAATCAGTGGTGTAGGAATAGGCATAGCAAGCATAGCATCTGCTATGGGGCCCAGATGCCACTGGGGGAACCCCATCCCGACAGAAGACAACTACTTTTTTTTAAATTATAAATACTTAATAAAGAAAGCATCACCATCCTCCCCAAACCCCCTTCCCTGATGTCCTTCCTTAAATTCTTGAAGCAGCAGCAGGTAGGTGAGAGGGGACTATTTCCTCACCAGTCTGCTGCATAAAAATACCTCCCTGGCCAGCCCGACAATTAATTTGTAGTTCCGGGTTAGGGAGGAGGAACTGGTGGTGGTGCTGTATGGGGATACTTTTACCGGCAAATTTCAAAACTTCCTGCTGTTGCATCTCCAGTGCCTGCTGCTACACAGTAAGTTCAGCTGTATGTTTCCTCTTGCAGTGCAGGAACCCTCTAATCTAATCACCTGGTCAGTCAGCGTTCTTATCAGTATGCTGATCTCCCACAGTACCTCGCTAAGAGCAAAGGAGTGGGAATCGATAGATAATTTCCAACATGTCCGATCTCCCTGTCGATCCTTTCGCCGTTCAATTTCTGATAGAAGTGAATGGAAAAAGATAAGAAAAATGAGCGGAAGATAAGAGAATCGACTGCAGAATCGAGCAGCAAAAACGATTCAGAGGAGAATTGAGCGACACTGCTGATATAGGCTGCTCTGACCAGGCTCAGCTCACACAATGTACAGCTGGGGGTCAGAACAAAAAAATTGCTATGGGGCCCAGTGAGTTGTAGCTACGCCCCAGCTTGGAATACGTCACTACAGATTACCTAGAATGGATGTTCTGTGGAGCCCCCCACCCGCAAAAATAAATTAATATAAAAGCTTTGCACTGCACAATGTTCATGTGAGTGCTGCCTAGGCAGTGTTTTTCTTTCAATAGGCTTAGGATAACTCTTACTGTAGAGCGCCATTGGCCTGCTGTGCAGTGTCCTCCTTGCAGAACTTGTCATCCTGGAAATGCTGTGGCCTATAGGAAGAGTTTCCTGTAACAGCTCCAGCTCAGACGCTACAGAAATCTGAAATAAAGTTTGCTTAATTTCTTGCGCTATGTACCACACACATAGAACAACTGGTTAAATGAAACCGGGAGCTTTGTTGTAAAATGTTAGAAAAGTTTAGAAAGGCTGTTTTTTTTAAATAGTCCAGTTTAACTCCAAAGAACCTCTGGGACAGCATTGTGAGCTAGCAGTACGTTTCTCCATTTTAGCAGCAATTTGTCTTTGAAAGCAACGTTACAGCAATGTTAGTCCATAAGTATTGTCAGAAGAGTGCCTAATAGAAAAGGTGTCAGTCCACATTTATATCTGGCTTCCAGTAACTACAAATGTCTTCCTACAATATAAAGTCTAAAGTCCGCACAAAATTATGCAAAAATTGCATAACATTTTATGCGAAATTAAGGATGACTGTATGATATCAATTGAATTTAAAAATCGTAATTACGTATTGGCGTAATTACAAAAGTGTACGCAAAATTTTACGTAATGGTAATTAGCTGATTTTGATCATCACTAATTACAATCTATATGTAGAATAAATAAGTTTTCATTGTGTGCTGTGCAAGAGTTCAGTTCCGCTTTAATAGTGCAGTGGTAAAAAAAAAAATCTTAATTTGTCCCTTCATTCTGGCTGGAAGACCAAACCCCATCATCGCCCAGCTAGTGTTGTGGCTTCTCATCCTACTTCCTATTCTCTCCAAAAGCTTCATCTCTGTATGAGTGGGAAAAGAAACAGCATGGCTTCCATTTGAAAGAGGATAGAAAGGGGGATTATGTTTAAGAATTATGGAAAATATGTAATCCTTATAACAATAAAACTAGGATTTTGTCAGGTTATTAGTATGGTTTAGATCAGGGTGTAAAACTCAATCATGTAAGGAGCCAAAATCTAAAACATAGTCAAAGTCGTGGCTTAATAAAGATTTAACATTTATTGAACACTCACAAATTAAAGGCGTAACTATAGCAACCATGGGATGCCGTTCCATCTCATTCTACAAAGTGGAACATTTTAATATTTACCTACTCTAGTGCTGCTTCGGGTCTCCTCCAATCTTCCTGACAGCCACACGCTCTATGCTGCATACTAGTGATGAGCGAAAATGCCAATATTCTTCTCACATTCGTTTTCTTCTTTAATTCCATGTTCAAGAGAAAACTCCATTGAAATTTTGTTTTATTTTTCACATTTGTTTGCACATTTTTACAGTAAAAAAAAATGATTTTTTGCAGTAAAAATTGTCACAGTAAAAATATTTATTTTCTGCATTGTCGTGATTTTCATGATTTTTCGCTGTAAAAATATCAAATTTTTTTCGTTAAAAATATAGATTTTTCATACAAGACGATTTTTCACAAAAAGTTCTTGAAATCGAAAATAACATTTTTGATGCTAAAATCAGTGGCGACAATTTGCAAGCAACACTGCTGCATACCTTTGGCTCCGAATGCATGTTCTGAAGCTGGAGGTATGGAAGCACAGAGCGTGCAGCTGCTGAGAAGAACAGAAGAGACGCAACGCATCCCTGGAGCAGGATAATATTGCTAGGGCGCCCCATGGTAAATATGCTAGAGGGGGTTGTTTCTGCATCCCCGGCTCAAAACTGATATTGTTACAACCAGAAATACTGCCACCGGTGCATTCCTCTGAATGGAAAGAGAGTGTTCTTCTGTTCTTTCACTGCTCACGGTGGCAAGGAAGACCACATTTGGCCCGCGGGCTTTGAGTTTAACACCTGTGGTTTAGATTGTTAGAACCAGTTCAGGTAAGCTGCAGAAATTTTTTTTTTTTTTTTTTTTTTTACAGTAGAATACAATGATTAGATAACTTAAAATGAAAATGTCCATTTTGACAGATCACTAAGCTGACTGATGAGCACACAAAATGCAGTGTACCTTATTTTTCTTCTCAAGTGATAGCCCTATCATTTTTCCTCGGACTAATCTAGTCATCGGTATATTGTGTTCATTTTAAAAAGCATATCCCTCCTAGTATGACCAGCATTGGGCATTGTGGATTATGATTTATTATATAAGGCACATTATTCTGTATATTTATAGTAAACCTGTACTCAGCACCTTCTAAGAAAGCAGGCATTGTGTGAGATGCCTCCGAGCTGTACCACAGGTTTCTGTCTGTATAGAACCATGGAGGGGTCTTCTTTGTTGCTTTCAAGGCTGTCTGTTTCATGTAAGGCTAGTGTCCATATGCAGCTTCTACTTTTATCATGACTGGTGTAGGCGGATGCTATTGTGAAAAGCTAGTTCGTGCAGGCATGTTTTAAAAATTGTTTTATGTGTCATGAGAATGTATTATTCCATTCCAGCGAACATTACTATAAATATATATCAGGGCTGTGTAAATGTTTTTGCATTGTAATGTTATTAAAATTGCTGGTGTTGGCAGATTGGTGTGGAGAAGAAGTTTGCAAACCTGAGTTTGTGTCAGGATTTGGCGGCTTATGAACCCCCATGTCTCTGAATGCTTCGTCATGGGTTTGCCATTCATCCACATATGTACACGGCATGACGTTCGCCCATTCCGGCTCCTGATTCCTGTCACCTCTCTGCTCCTTCCCCAGCATGGTGTGCCCCTTCACTCACCTAGTATAAAAACTGGGCTGACATCACCACCAGTGCAGAGGAAACATAGAAAGGTGGATGGGCAATGTGTAATGACCAGAGAATGGGAGCCGGTGCAGTGTTGGGCAAACTTGTGGTGAGGTTTAGTGGATGAACATACAATTTGCGATTTTGCAAATCCCCAAATAAGTCAGTTGTCCTAACTGCAATGCAAGAACTTTACCTATCTTCCAGCAGACAACCACATTGCAGGAAATTAACCCATCAAGAGAAATTACTTATACGTTTCAGTTTGAATTTGGCTATAAGGCTATGAATTTGTAAAACTTAAAGGAACACTGTCGATTAACATGTTTTTTTCAATTGAGATAGGAAATGTTTGGGAAGTGCTGCTAAGTACTGGTATATACATTTGAATCCTTATCCCTTTGTTTACTGTTATCTAATTCCTTTCACATTTTTCCAATGGCAGTCTGCTGTAATTCTGAGTGAGCCATGAGGGGTGGGGGGAATTCCAGCACAGTGCATCTGTTAACTCTGTGTGTGCAGAGAGCTCAGTCAGGCAGAGCTTTCTCGCACAGAGAGCAGAGAAAATGTATCTTATGTGCAACATAAACATTTGTAATTGTGTGTGTGAAACCTGATAGGTTTTCATACAACTCTACTTCAATATTACACTGTTCTTAGCATGTCAGACTGCAGAGATTCACCTATGCAAATGAAACATTCCAAACGTAGCTAAAATCTACACACAAGGAATTACAGCTTTTGCCTAATTAACATGAAAAGCAGGAAAATGTTTACGCAGCTACTTAGACATTATGGCCTCGATTCACTAACTGGCACTAAGCCGGTTAGGAGACCTTAACAGTTTGTGGGTGCAAACCACAGCGATAGGTGGTTTGCGCCCACAGGACCACCCACATCGCGCAGCGCAGATGGACAGTAATAGTGCTTGGTGCGACGACAGTGTCGCACCCGCTGCCCTGTAAACGTCGCACCCAGTGCAATGTTTACAGGGCAGCGGGTGCAACTCTATTGTCGCACCACGCACTATTACTGGTCCAGCCGTGCTGCGCGCGATGTGGATGGTCTTGTGGGCAAAGTAGTTTTGCTCTACTATTTATTCGCGCAAAGCTACATTTCGGGCACTAAGTGGCTTTTCACTCCGGCGCTAACACTTAGCTACCGTTAGTGAATCAAGCCCTATTTGTATATTGTCATTTTCGAACACTTGGGCATTGATATTGTTCATTTAAAGTTAACCTGAAGCAATCAATAACAAAAAAGCTAGATACCCACCTATGTAGAAGGAAGGCTTTGAATCCCCTGTTTTCCCAACCTTGTCCTCAAGTACCACCAACAGTCCATGTTTTGCATAAAACCACAAACATTCACAAGTGAGGTAATAAGTGCCTTAGCAGAACTCATTAACTACCTCTGTGACCTCTGTGAATTTCCACAAAACATGTATTATTATTATTATTATTATTTAGTATTTATATAGCGCCGACATATTACGCAGCACTGTACAGTGTATGTATATATATCTTGTCACTAACTGTCCCTCAAAGGAGCTCACAATCTAATCCCTACCATTGCCATATGTCTATATTATGTAGTGTAGTACTGTGGTTTAGGGCCAATTTTAGGGGGAGCCAATTAACTTATCCGTATGTTTTTGGAGTGTGCCAGGAAACCGGAGTGCCCAGAGGAAACCCACGCAGACACGGAGAGAACATACAAACTCTTTGCAGATAGTGCCCTGGCTGGGATTCGAACCAGGGACCCAGCGCTGCAAGGCGAGAGAGCTAACCACTACGCCACCGTGCTGCCCATATACCCATGTACTGTCGGTGGCATTGAGGACAATGTTGGGAAGCCCTGCCCTAGAGCATCCCTAGTGTTCTCTTCATCCCCTGATTCCACTGCCCTTCCCTGTTGAAGTTACTCAACCAGCAGGATGAAAGCCTCTTTCTGACTCCTTGTGCAGGCTTCAAAATTACTCACATCCCTGAGTACTTTCTAAGACAAGCATATATGTACTGTCCACGTTTGAGTCTGGGCTTGTGCATGGGCAGTATGGATGTGCCCAACTTCTGTAGCATTCAGGGATGCTATTGCTTCCAATTTTCCAAAGCCTTCAAAGATGTTCTGACTGCACCTAACTTGGAAGGTGGGGCAGCAGTGGAATGTAGGGATGGAGAAAGGACTGGGTAAGCGCTATGGAATCCAGAGCCATACCTCTACATAGGTCTGGCTACTGCAATGCCCTTCTGTCTGGTCTCCGTATGACCCAAATTGCCCCGATGCAGTCCATCATGAATGCGGCAGCCAGAATTATCCACTCCTCCCATCGCTCCACCATGGCGACTCCCCTCTGTGAATCCCTCCACTGGCTTCCGATCTAGTCCAGAATCAGATTCAAGATACTGTGTCTGACTTACAAGTCTGACCACAAAACCTGTCCAACCTACATTTCTGATCTCACTCAGAGGTACACACCTAGCTGCTCACCCCGCTCCTCCAATAAACTTCGTCTGACCGCCCCCGCATCACCCAGTCCCATACACGCCTCCAGGACTTCTCAAGAGCTGCTTCAACACTATGGAACTTCCTACCTGTACTCCACCCATTAGGACAGCCCCCTCCTTTAACATCTTCAAGAAGGCCCACAAAACTCACCTTTTCACTCTGGCCTACCACCCCTCACAAGTGCTCTAAACCCGCAGCTGAACTCTGGTCCCTACCTTTCGTGTCCCTACCTTTCCCTCTAGATTGTAAGCCTTCAGGCAGGGTCCTTCTCCTTTTGTGTCCTACCTGATCATGCACCTGCATTACAGTGCACACATGCTATGGATTTGAGTGAATTCAACTTGCCTAATCTTCATGCTCCCATCCAGTGACTGACTAAGCATTACCTTGTACTCATACTGTGCTGCGTGATCTGGTTTTTCTTGTTTTCCTGTATTGTCGTATTGCTGTATGTCACCCCTAAATATTGTCTGTAACCTAAACTAATGTCTAGCTGTAACATTGGGTGTCAGCAAGTAACAGATTTCTGATTATTAGGTGATCTGCAGTATCACCTATAATACAGATATATACCTGATTATGATGATCTGCAGAATCACCAATAATACAAGTATATCAGACAACTGATGTGATAGCTAAAGTACAGGTAGGTGATTGGTGCAACAATAGTACTGATAGATATCAGAGTCACCTCACCAGAGGAGCTGGTGGGCACTACAGTACAATGAGCTCCTCACCAGTGACAAGGGCTCACTGGTGAGAGTAGAGTGGTCAGACAAATCGGGTTGGCAACAGACAGGCAGATAAAGTACAGAATCAGGAGGCAGAGGCAGAAAGATAAACAGGCAGAGTCGGCAACTAGATCAGATGGGCAGAAGTACAGAAGCGTTAAGCAAAGGAGTAGTCAAAACGAGCCAGAGTCATACACAGATAATAATACAGTTTTCAATGAATTATAGTTATAGCTAACAAAGGTCTGAGCGCTAACATGAAGTATTCGCAACAGCAGACAAGTTGTGAATTAACCTGCTGTGCTTAAGTACGCTGAGGCATCCCCGAGGCACGCCCCTAGAGTTCAGCCAATGAGCGATGGTGAGCGTGCCCTCTGACGTCAGCCGACCCGCAGGTCAGCTGACTCGCCTCCTCCCCACATAAAGGTCCTGTCTATGAGCGCGCACGCGCTAATGCGACCCTATGTGCCACAGAGATGCCTGTCCTCGGTGCGCGAGCCGCCCGAGGTGCGGGAACATTTACAGGCCGAGAGGCAGAGGCAGTTGCGGCGGTAGCGCTGTTCGCCGCAGCTGCCTCGCTACCATTCATTACACTAGCGCTGCGTAATATGTTGGTGCTTTATAAATACAATAAATAAATAAATAATAAATAAATAAAATAAATAGGTGAGTATCTATATTTGTATTTTTATTGCCCGCTTCAGGTGCACTGTAAGGTAAGCATAGCTCTTCTGGTTTGGAATTGGTACTCTCCACTCCACTACTTTTCAGTACAAATAGCCCACATATGGGTTCCCTTCCTGTATTAGCAAGTATCTGCACAGAGCATAAATAATTGTTTTTTTATTTTCTACAGCTGCATGAAATGGGAGATTGGCAAAAAGCTCCATGCCTGTTCTAATTACCATGGAGTAGCTGAGCATTTTAATTGATACAAGATCCAGATTCTGAAATAATACAGCCATGGCCGAAATTGTTAGCACCCCACATTTTTTTTTCCAGAAAATCAACTATTTCTCACAAAAAAAAGTTTTGCAGTAACTCATATTTTGTACCATTAATGTACCTTTAAACTTAGCAATATGCAAAGCTGAACTGAAGTGTAATTTCCCTTTAAAGCAAAAGCCTGTCTGTTAAAGGTTAAGCACACTTAACGTACATCTTTATTGAATATTCCCCTGTGAGCAGCTTACAGTTCAGTAAGGTTCCTGGCTCCAGTCTTCTGTGCAGTAGGTGACACCATGCCAGCAATTCAGCAGCTTTTTGCCTTCCCATTCCCAACTGGCAGAATTGGTGCTGTGTAAACAAATCAGTTTCTACAACAAACGCTTATGACTTAACACAGCTATATTTCATTCCCATTAATGTCTGTGGAGAGAAGAAAGACAGGGCTGTATGCCAAATTTTAAAATTTTACTTCGGGACCATATTTTATTAATTCGATTGCTAGGTAATTAAGAAAAAGTGCATTCAAAATAAAAACCTAAATGACCTGTTTCACAGGTCCCCAGCTCTACACTACCTACCAATACCGTATGTGTGTGAAACTCAATACTTTTTTTAGTTGCTTAAACAAATCAGATAAACACAAAACGAGAATTTTCACCCTACTAAGAAATTGTCTGAAGTCCCTTCCTTTTTTTTTTCCAGTTAAGCAAGTGTTAAGAACCAGAGTTGTTATCTATGCAAATTAGCTTATCAAACAGCTTGATGAATTTAGTCTGTTTCCTGAAAAGTAAATAGAAGTCAAAAGAGTGTTATCTGAGTGAGAGTAGGCTTGTCATGGGGTTTCAGTGCTGGAACGTGCAAAGGTAAGGCAGATTTGTTATGATGGCTATTTAGAACTAAGTCTTAAAATTAAGCCCTTTCACTGAACATAAAAATATGAGACTCAGTTGTATTTTGTATAAACTATATAATGTTTAATCTCTTAAGTGTAACGATCGGTGTCAGCACGCAGAGAGAATCTGATTATTGTTGATCTGCAGTATCACCAAGAATGCAGATATATACTTGATTATTGATGATCTGCAGAATCACCGATAATACAGATATATTACCTCAGGACACCTATAAGTATGTAAGTGTTTGGTGTAACAGTAGTACTTTGAGTAATGCACCTGCTGGGCAGGTGATATTAGGCAGTAAGGAACACTGCTCTGAGAGCACAGGAACCTTCCAGCAGCCTGAGACTCTCCAAGGGGTGGAGTCAGGCTGGAGACAGGAAGGGTCAGAGAGTGAGTGACACCTGAAGGTGGATGTCACTATCTGATCTGGAGACTATCTCTTAAGAGGAGAGATAGCTCTCGAGGTTGGACACGCCTGGTCGGTAACACACGGACAGATAAAGTACAAAGACAGAAGGCTGATTCGGTATCCAAGGCAAGCAGGGTCTGGCAACGGAATATCAGATATGCGAGGTACCGAATCAGAGGACAGAGGAGTAGTCAGGAAAGCAATAAGTCATAACAGGTATCAAACAATGCCTAGTCTGGGTGTGAGGTCCGTGGTCTCTCCACCCTGGAACTAGTCTGATGTATAACAAAATGATCGCACACGTTCCCTATTCTTGGGTGCGAGGTCCGTGGTCTCAGCACCCTGGAACTAGTCTGATGTATAACACAAATGATAATACAGTTCCCTAGTCTGGGTACGAGGTCCGTGGTCTCAGCACCCTGGAACTAGTCTGGAGTATAACACAGATGATAATACAGTTCCCTAGTCTTGGTGCAAGGTCCGTGGTCTCAGCACCCTGGAACTAGTCTGGAGTATAACACAGATGATAATACAGTTCCCTAGTCTGGGTGCGAGGTCCGTGGTCTCAGCACCCTGGAACTAGCTTAAGCATAAACAGAATAACAGTTCAAGTAATTTGGCTCAGTGTGAATTCCCAGGTACACCTGGTTCAACCACACTGTTGGATCTGACTAAGGTCTGAGTGCTTCCACGTAGTGTTCGCAACGGCAGACAATTTGCAACTGGCCAGCAGTAACTATATATGGAGTAGTGCTCTCCAGCACCACCCCTAATTGATCAACCAATAGTATCCTGCTCTGGAGTCAGCTGATCGGCGTGATCAGCTGACTCTCTCTGCCCAGTATAAGAATTCTGCCTCTCAGCGCGCGCGCGCGTATTCCTAAGCCTGTGTGCACTAACAGACTCAGCCACACCAGACACACGCTGCCGCGTGCAAACCGCCGCGCTGGATGCGGAACCAGCCGCCTTACAGTTGTTGCATGCGGCATCTTTTCCACGTTCTGCCCTGCTACCAGACACACGCTTCCACGTGCAAACCGCCGCATTGGACACGGAATCAGCCGCCTCCTCAGTAGCACACGCGGCGGCTTTTCTGCGTTCTCTCACATTAAGGTTTTTTTTCCCCACTATATTTGCTTTAAAAAGGCAGTGTAGTAGCATCTAGTAGAATGCTGTAAATTATTCAGGATACTCACTTCTAGGGTAATTTTCCTCGTTTCCGCATCAAAAACACTTTCAATAACTATATATTGCTGTATATTGGTATGTAACCCTGCCTTCCCAGGGATGTTTAGCCTAGGCAGTTCAGCTTTGCAGAATTCTCCTCCCAAATAATTCTGGAAGACCATGTATATTTTCTATTGGCTTCGGAACTCTCAGTAAGCAAACTCTGACAGGAATAAAGAAGTAGTCACCTGTGATAAATTTCAGAATGTAAGTCGAGGTGAGGAAAATGTTTACAAAGGGTAAACAGGGACTAAATCATTTATACAGCAACTTTATTTATTACATCATGTTTACTACAGTTCCTCTTTAAGTTTCCATCATAAAAAAAGAAAAAATAGCATTAAGGCTCTAAATTGTATTGGAAAAATGCTTGAAATATACATGCCAGATTGGAAACGCTGTGGTCATAATGGAATGACCTTTTAAACATAGGCAATATATACGCTTATGCAGAAGGGAAAAGGTGTTTACATTCAAGACATTAATAAGGGATTTTACTGGAACTCAGTAGTGCATTAACATGTATACATACTGTGATGGAGATATTAAAATGCTCTGTGCATTGATTGAGTGCAACAAAAATAGGATTTACTATATTGCTTAATATATATTTTTACACTTGAAATGGCACTCCAATCATGGAATAAGTCAATTCTCGGGGAATGAAATGTCACAGACCAGTGAGGCTGAAGCTAATTAAAGTTCATCAGAAGTTGAACTAAGTATGGGGGGGGGGGGGGGGGGGGGGTTAGGTTGTTAACTGTATGAATTCTAGCACAGTAAAGCAAGCATGATTATGAAAATAATAAGTGTAACTGCACCTCTGCTAAGAAGAAGTCAGTCCAGATAAGATAGAAGTAGAGATTCTTGAAATGCTGATGTGGGATTACCAGTGAACGTTTTAAAGTAGATTTTGAGCTTTAAATACAAAATAAGGCTATATGAGATTCCAGTAAAGTCATATTTATGGTTTAGGGTTAGGATTATAAATATATCTGTAAGCTCATGGGGGCTTAGTGCTATGCACTAAGCTACTGGACAGCATGCTGGTGTAGTGGTTAGCACTTTTGCATTGCAGCTCTGGGTTCCCAGTTTGAATCCCTGCCAATGCATATGGAGTTTGTATGCTCTCCCTGTGTTTGCGGCCCTAGACTTCAATAGACATATAACTATGGGAGGGACTAGACTGTGAGCTTCTCCAAGTGACATTTAGTGACAATATATATATACTTTGTAAAGCACTGCAGAAGAAGTTGGCGCTATGTAAATACTAACTAATAATCTCATAACATAATATTCACTTCATATTTGTTTCAGGCCTCTTTCACAGTAAGAAGTTGCGTTTTGATGCGACGTTAAAGCCCCAAAAATTTGCAACTCAACTTTATGCCCCGTTATTGTAGCATACAGTAGAGCAGACAGGCAATGAAAAGTATGCTTCATGACTGAGCTTGTGCAAACAGTCCAATGCAGCTAATAATGTACAGCAGGAGACATTGGCAGCGCTTCCAAACAGAGGCTGCACCCGAATTGACTACCTGCAATAGATGTGCAGAGCTCCACAATGTGGACTAAAATACACAACATGCATTCAAAACAGGTACAGCAAAGGTTAGCTTCAGTATAAATAATATGTGCACAAATTATTCCCTACTAGACTTCCCCACGGCGTTGACGGGTCCTCTCGGGGAAGACCTACCACTAGTCTAATGATAAAAACACAATTTTTTTCCTAGTGCTGCTAGTCATAAAATGGTATACACATTTATTTTAAACAGCTGCATACATGTGCATCAATTTGCATTCAAATTATAGAGTACATGATTTGAATCTGATTTGCATTCAAGGCATGTATTTAGCATTGTGGGGCTCTGCATGCCTCTGTTGGTCTACAATTCAGTTGCAGCCTATGAGCGCTGTCATTGGTTTGATGCAGCTAATAATGTGTATAACGCACAACATTTAGCAGTTTCTAATAATGCTACACGTTACACACAAACGCAACTTGTGCACTGTGAATGTCGCAAAGACACGTTTCTAACGTGTGATTTTAACGTCGCACTGTGAAAGAGGCCTCAAAGAAAACATGAAATGAAAATAAGCTGATAAGATAAACAACGTTATCTATAGTCCTACTTGTAACTCTTCTAGAATTCCACAGTCTTAAGGTGGCCATACACTGGTCGATTTGCCATCAGATTCGACAGATAGATCCCTCTCTGATCGAATATGATCAGAGAGGGATCGTATGGCTGCCTCTACTGCAAACAGATTGTGAATCGATTTCAGCATGAAACCGATCACAATCTGTGGTGGTGCTGCCGCTGCCCCCCCCCCCCCACCCCCCACCCGCATACATTACCTGCTCCGCCTGCGCGTGTCCCCACTATTACCGCTGTCTTCTTCTCCGCTGGGCTCCAGGTTCCGGCTGGCTTCACTTCTTTCTGTCCGGTGGAAGTTTAAACAGTAGAGGGCGCTCTACTGTTTACACTTCCTGCCAGGACATGAAGAGCAGGAGAGATGGCAGCGCTTTCAAACAGAAGCTTTACCTGAGTGATTTATCTGCATGGATGTGCAGAGCTCCAGTATATGGACTACATTACACACCTAGCATTCAAAACAGGCAAAGGAGGGTGTTAGCTTCAGTAAATAATATGTGCACAGATTATTCCCCACTGGACTTCCCCACGGCGATGACGTACCCCCTCATGGAAGACCTAACACTAGTCTAGCAATAAAAACATAATGTTCTTCAGCTGCTAATCATAAAATGGTATACACATTTCATCAAACAGACAGACAGATAAATGACAGTGCTCAAGGCTGCACCGGCAATGTAGACCAACAGAGGCAATGCACAGCCCCACTGGGGATAAATACATGCTCCCATTTTTAATTATAAATCTTTTTATCTATTCTTTGCACTCAGGTGTGTTTCTCTGCCATGCAAAAGCTTAATTGGTTATCTGTGAGAGTTATGATAACATCCAATTCATGCCCAACCGATGTACCTGAATGCTTAACCCTTACAGTGAAAAGCGGTTAATAAAAATGAACTCAGCCTAGTTTTATGTGGGAAGAAAAATGTACCTTATTTTTCGGGCTGTAAGATGCTCCTGACCATAAGACCTATGTTTAGAGGATAAAAAAAACAGAGAAAAATATATATACTAAACCTGGTGCATCCATGGTGAAGGGGCATCTTGCGCAATTATGCCCCCTAGGTACCTTATGTGTCTCCCTGTGTCCTCTCAGGACCCACTTGTGTCCTCCTGTGTGCCCCATGTGTCCGCCTCTGTCCTTGTGTTCTCCTCTATGCCCCTTTATTGCAAAGTCTGCAGTGTGATACCTTATGATGCAGCAAGTGTGCATGACTGGAGGGCAGTGCGTCCCACATGCGCAGACCAACGGAAATCCCAGTGACGTATTTCCTGCCCAGCAGGAAGTACACCACTAGCTGGGAAGCAGCGCTATGCATCTGACCCTCTCGCCGCATCATGGTGCAGGGTCATATTAAGGCTGATTTCTGCTGTGCAATGTGGTGCAACTGAAGCATCACACTACAAACACACACATCTAGTGTAAAATCAGCCTGAAGCGTACCCAAGGGGGCATGTGACATGATAAGATACACATGTGTATGTACAATGCAAAACATATTAATAAACAGGCTGTTTTTTATTTTGCTGTTTGAAAGAGTTAATTTCAGGCATGCAAGTGACAGCTTCTGTCGTGTTGGTTCCCTTTTCGGGAATATAGTAAGAATCACTGATAAGCAAATTACAGCCATCAAAGTTTTTCTGGCAGAATACAACTTCTGAGGGCAGGGGGGAGATAGAAAAAGGTCAGTACTGGGACTATTAATAAACTGCCATTGAACAGAGACAACAAAACATTCAATCTACTTTATACTGTATGAAAATCTCAGATATAGGCATTAATTAGAACATGTTATATAGCTCTCTCTCTCTCTCTCTCTCTGGCCTGCACTGAACAAAGTATATACACTCAGCTTGTGCAGTTCTCCTTAGTAGAGGGTGTGAGGCAAGAGAGCGGGCAGTTACTTTCTAGATAGAGAAAAGATGTTTTAGCCTTTTGCATCACGCACAGTCTGATTCTATCATAGGAAGCCTATGCTACAGAAAGAGACAGACAGCAATGAGTAATTCAGCAGGCAATTCATGCTCTTCACTGTTTAATCCGTAAACTGGGGGCATGTCCCAAGCTAAGCTGTATTTGCTTAACTGCAATGAGGTATGAAAAGGTCAGGTAGCAGGCTGGGCTGTCTTTCACTGATGCCTGAGCGGAATTCTTCATTTTTGCCTATAAAATATACTTTCCATTGGTTGCTACATCATCCCCCCCCCCCCATCCCCCCGTTCTAAAGACTATAATTAAAATTATTTACTGAATGCTTACCGCTGAAATATCGCAAGTTTTCAACATTTATTACACTTTTTACCACACGTTGTACCACACGTTTTACCGCTTTTTTGTAAATGCGGAAAAAACAGAATTGCCCCCCCAAAAACTAAAAATACCGAATGCGGTATTTTACAGAGAGAAAAAAAATGTATATATTTACCGCACATAGCTACCAGAATTGAGGCCAATGTAGCGGAAAAAAAGCCCTGAAACCTGCCAAGTTGCACAATTATTACATTTCAATGCATGCAATAAAAATAGAGAGATTTGCAATTGCGCCTCAGGGTCCTGGCACACTGGAGAGCGTTGTGTAGGTCATTTTCGTGACTTCACCATGATTTTAATGCAAGTCAATGGAAGCTTTTTTTTTTTTTTTTTTTTTAATAAAAACAACCCTCAAAACTTCTCTCCAGTGTGCCAGGGCCTTATGATTGTTTGCAATGCAAAAAAAAAAAAAAAAAAAAAAAAAGAAGTGTTCTGCAGTGAAAGAACACTGTATTCATCAGCTGAGGAGATCTAGAGTTGCAGACTGCTATTCACAATGGAGGATCGACCGCAGGGAGTGAATGACATGAATGTTGCTTGATCCAATAAGAAATTTTCCGATTGGGTAGCAGTTAACTACTGTCCACAGAGCTGATATTTTGTAATATCGTGCAATGTAGAGTATCGGGGATAGGAAACCTAAGTGTAGACAATGCAGAAAGCCAAGGTTGGTATATAGTGTGCCTTGCTGTAAATATTTAAAGACAAATATGTCCCACTTAAGTAATAAATTATGCAAGGCAATTTAATTTCCTTTTGTTTTGTGCACTGGGAATGTGGAATAATAAAGACATTCATTACACAGTTTGTCAATCCGCTAGTAGCAGGAAGGGGAGAAAGCACAGATTGAACAAGCTGATTCTGGTTGGGTCACTGCACAGCTGACCAGGAATTGGCTCCTTTCACTGAATTCATTTGGAACCATTTTCTGATGAGACTCAAAACAGACATGGTGTCTATTGATTAAACCGTCACATGCTATGTTGCATATAAATCACTTCATCAGGCCCTTTTTTAAAACCTACTTAGATGATTGAAGAGCTGATGGAGCTGATGGCAATGTACACTTCAATATGGTGAAATAGCATAATAAGATGGAGCTTTGATTTAGCTCCACCGTGAGTGTCTATCTCTCATTTTAATGGCATTTTGTGGCCACGGTTTCTCAAGCCAATGATACGAAAGTGTTTCCAATCGAACCTCGCAATAAATTCAGGAATTTAATTCTGTGAGGTCTACTGATGAGTCGATGTACAGAGGCGCCAGTAGGATAAAAGATACTAAAAAGTTTAAAATGACTAGGTGGTGGCGGTGGACCAACCGACCCAATATAGACACGATGCTGTCAATTAAAGTCAACAAGAATTTATTCACATACTCCAAAAAACATACTGCGACGCGTTTCACGGGCATACAAAACCCGCTTCTTCAGGCATTAAACGATAGGAGTATCACACTAAAAATGACAGAGACATAGACCATATCAGGGAGCTGTGAACGTGCATGTTATACATTAACAAACGCGTTTGTTAATGTATAACATGCACGTTCACAGCTCCCTGATATGGTCTATGTCTCTGTCATTTTTAGTGTGATACTCCTATCGTTTAATGCCTGAAGAAGCGGGTTTTGTATGCCCGTGAAACGCGTCGCAGTATGTTTTTTGGAGTATGTGAATAAATTCTTGTTGACTTTAATTGACAGCATCGTGTCTATATTGGGTCGGTTGGTCCACCGCCACCACCTAGTCATTTTAAACTTTTTAGTATCTTTTATCCTACTGGCGCCTCTGTACATCGATTGATCCAGTGAACCACCCTTGGTGGATGGGTGATATACCCTTTTTTTCCTCTATCACGGAGAGCGACATCTTATTCCTGAGTGGGGACAGGCTTATACTCCCCACCTGCCTATACAGTGGTTGCCTTAGCGGTAACCCGTGTTTGTAAGTATAATACTTACCTTTCATTGTTTTCCATTTGGGCTAATACCTACTACACTATATTGGGCTCTCGGTTTGTCTGTTTATATCTACTGATGAGGGTGTAGTAGAAACACCTCCCTGCCCCCACCATCGTCATAAATGTCACCGCAGCCTCTTTCCATGTTACTCATGCTATGCCTATTCTTATGTGCATAGGTGAATAATATTTAAGCAAATGCATGCAGTACCAATAATACACATATGTACATAAAACATCAAGGGGAAGGCAACTCAAAAGGGTTATTCTTCTTCTTTACTTGGATGCCAGTGATTTTATTTATTCTTGACATCTTACTTCTGTTAAAGTGAACCTTTTCCTTCAACAGCAATTATTTTTTTCCAGTACTTTGCAGAGTACATTAAACAATCTCTGACTGTCTTGCTGAGTGGTAAGGATGGTTAGAAATGCCGATTTCTTATCCTGCGGAAATCCCGTTTTCCGCTGTTTTCTGACATATTTATAAACCAATCACAAGACTCAGATATTACCGCATACTTTGGAGCCTTCTGATTGGCCTAAAATTTCTGATGGTTTCCGATTTTTGCGGTAAATCGCAGAGAAAAGTGGTGATTGGTCTAGTAATACCGACTATTTCCAAATTTACGTAATAATAATATGGACAGTAATGTTGTCATTCAATAGTCAATAATGGTGCAATTGGTCCCAAAATTCTGAAAAGAAAATCAGAATACCAATTTTACAACAAAAAATTTTGATTCTCTGATTGGCTTATTCAATCTGCGTCTTCTGATTTGCTTTAAATTACCGAATATCAGTATTGCGGATTTTCCGGCAACATTTTTGATGAAATCCGCTTACTGCACTAAAATTACTGCATTCCACTTTCCGATGTGGAAATGCAATTTCCGATCAGAAATGCAGAAATTTCAATACCACTGAATTGGAATGAGCATCACTACCGAGGGACTCACAATCTATTGTTCCCATTCAGTGGCAAAGCTTAAAGAGAATTTGTAAAAAAAAAATAAAAAAATCCCTCTGGGGGATACTTACCTTCGGGAGTGGGAAACCTCTGGATCCTAACGTTACAGAAGCCTTACCGACATCTAGTGCATCAGCCTCTTGATCAGATGCTTTGAGGTGGTTCTGCACAATCTAAGTAGCCCAGTCTTTTTATGTAACCATACTGATTATTGAGATAGAAACATTCTTGGTTTAAAATGACTGTTAACAATGGCATGCCTTTCTCATTGTCTATAAAACAGATAATGATTCAAGGTATGTAGATGTGCTGATGAAACTGATTTTTTGTTTTAGCGAAATTGGAATATCACTTGAAAGGAAGTAAAATATACCCCAAAGGGAGTGATTGTGATGGGGTCAGAGGTCACTTGTGATGGCGAAATCAATTCATGATAAACCATTTTGACTTTTAGTACATGATACGTGACATAAAAAACAACCTGGATAAGTATTTAAGGTAGAACAGTATTGACATATATTACAACGTAATCAATTATTTGGATGCCCAATTTTATCTTAGCATTTCAGCATCAGAAAAAAATCCCATTTTATTAAGTATATTGCTGTATGTAACTGCATCCTCCAAGTGATGCTGAGCCCTAGGGTATGATGATACAGAGTCTTCTCCCCAGATGCATTCTGGGAGACCAGGGCCCTTACTCATGTTCACTTTTTTCCTAAGTTTTCTCCTGGGTGACACTTTATCAATAAAATGCATTTGAAGCCACCAGGAAGCAAGAAAATAATCAGAATAATTTTGACAGTACTTTTGAACCTACTTTTTGGTACTTTTTAATTGCGGAATGCTGAAAATTAATTTTAAACAAAAGCTAAAAATGATCTCCTAGGAGAAAAGGTGGAGATAATTGTATTCATCTGTTTAAAATAACCTTTCAATACTTTGTAATTGAAAAAAAAATATGAAAAGTAGGTAAAGAAAGTGCTGTCAAAATTATTCAGTGTATTTTCTTGCTTCCTGGTGGCTTCAAAGGCATTTTATTAACAAGGTGTAGAAATGTCAACTTGGAGAAAAATACGGAGAAAAAGTTGATTGCATATGGGCCCATAGGGTAAAGCACGGTGAGGAAAGATTTTAAAATGGGCAAACACTGACTAAATAATTTAGAAATGAATGGTGTGAAAAAAATAAAACATAAATAATGAGTAATATTATTCATAAAGTTATACTTACTTGGGGCTTTTTTTCAGCCCCTGCAGTCCTTCTGTGCTCTCGCCGTCATTCTACATTCTTCCATTAAGCGGCAGTGGCCTTCTGACAGCTGTGAGGCGCCGGGTCACATGCCTCCTGGTTGTGCTCCCGGGGATGGTAGCTTTCTGCACTTACACAATTCATAAAAATTGGAACTGCATATGCTCAGAACACTCCCAGCCATGGGAGCACCAGCAAGGAGGCGGGGGGGGGGGGGGGGCGCGCATACCCAGCAACCTATGACTTGGCGAACAAGGGTACTGCTGCAGAACGGAGCAGCGTGGAATGGCGGTGAGGGACTGGGAGGACTTCAGGGTGCTGAAAGAAGCCCCAGGTAAGTTAAATTGACATATTTTACACCCTTTAGGTACCCTTTAAATGAATTAAAATCATTTGGAAATGTTTAGAATGCATTTATAAACAATTACCCCATCCTATTAATAAATGGGTATTTCCTGAGTGGTATCTGAGATCATGTTTCCTATACAGGGAGGTACTTGGTAAGCCTTGGCTTTTATAACTGGCTGTACTGTGTGCTGAAATAAAACAGAAACACTGACGTAGATATTGCATGCAGATCAGGAACGGAGCTATCCAAGGTGCTGATAGCACAAATAGAATGCATTCCTCAGGGAGCAGCTTGCCATTGTTTACTTATCAACTGTATGCTTGCTAATAGACAGCGCAGGGTGATGCTGGAGATGGTAAGAGCTTGTGATGCTTAATAAGATTAGAGATGTAACTACCATTAATTGACAAATAGAGCAGTTACTATTAAGAAAAATAATGTGCAGTGCATTTAATTGCCTAGGAGGAGCAGTAATTCTCAGATGTAGGACAAGTGCGCGGTGACAGCCATCACATCCAGTCCAGGGCCAATAGAATAAATATGTACCGTTATTCATATGAATAACAAGGGACAGTTTTGTAATGTAGCATATTTTATCAAATACATTTTTTTATTGATGGCACAGCTACATTATTCTAGCTATCTTGGGCTTACACAGAGCTGCAAATACAGTGGGACGTCATTTTCCCTCACATATGGCTTCATAATTCATCTACAGGGCTGGTGGAGACAAAGTGGTCATTTTTCCTTGTCACTTAAATGATTATTTAGGAATTAAAGATTGATGCTAAGTGACCAGCAACAGCATCGTGTTCAGAGGACTCTTCCAAATAAAAATAAAATGATGTTTATAACTGTAAAAGCCCAGTTAAAGTCTAAAACAAACAAACAAACAAAATCAATTGCCTATCCATACACAGTGACAGGATGCAGGACAAGGAGACTACTATAGGATATATATATATATATATATATATATATATATATATATATATATATATATATATATATATATATATATATATATATATATATATATATATATTTATATACACTGTATATATACTGTATATACATACATACATACATACATATACACACACACACACATGCACACACACCCTTTAGTTTCTCAATTGATACTTAAAGGGGCAGTGCAGCAAAAAACTGTAAAATTTACAAATAAGAAGTACATTTTTCCAGAGTAAAATGAGCCATAAATTACTTTTCTCCTATGTTGCTGTCACTTACAGTAAGCAAAAGAAATCTGACAGAAGTGACAGGTTTTGGACTAGTCCATCTCTTCATAGGGGATATTTATTTTTTAAAGGAACACTATCACAAACAGATGTAAAATACATGTGTACAAGAAATTAATTTCTCCCTGATTAAAATGCACTATAACTATTACTTTTTTCCTATGTACACAGGAGTGGGCATCCTCTAGAATGCAGCCCACAAGCCTCTGCTCTTCTCCCGTTCACCCCTCCATTTTCCCCTCTGTGCAAGTGCACAACTCTGAGCACGAAGAACTCACCCAATCATTCACTCCAGCGGCGATCTCCATGGCTACAGCAGCGTAATACGATACGCTGCTACGTACTGACAGCAGGTCACATGATGTCACCAATTGGGAACTCTCCCAATCATTCGAACAAGTGATTCAATGAGCTCCTTGTATTGTTGCATGCTGCACTCAATTTTGAAAGGACAGTGAGAGAGAGAGGATGAGAGGACAGGAATCCAGCCCTCTACCTGGCAATTAACCCTTCCAGTAACCTGATAATCAAAATGCCCAGGTTTCAACTACAGTGTGCTCCAAGTAAGTGACTATATAGCCACACCTAACCGCGCAATCGCTGCCGTGCTTTCTTACCAAAGCACTGTGCCGCTGTGCAATGTGTTATCCCAACACAGTGCTGTTCCTTTCATTGGAGTATATTCACTAATGTGTGGTAATTAGAATAATGCAAGGCATTGCATATAATGTATTGACTTAGTCTCTACTCATCGTGCGTAAAGATTTTACGTATGTACGTAACAGGTTAGCGCTGCAGTAAGTAGCAGGTCAGCACCCGCATGTTGCAGTATATAACACAGGATTACTGCGCTCCTCTAGTACAAAAAACTACTGAAGCCTGATGCTTTCTATTTTCAGAAGGCTTTTATTGCAGTGGTGTGTGTTACATGTCTCCACAAGATGACGAGAAACCTATTCCCCCAGAGTGCTGTGGAACAAGGGGTCAACAACTCCATTGAATAAACCATATAATGATAATTTCAAAATAGCTCACCGTGTTGCAGTCAAATTTAGTTAAAGAATTTTTTTTTTTTTACTGAATGACTGAGTTAAGCAATTTGTGAGTAGCACTTGTGATAGAAATAGCCAATTACTTTAATCAGGTTCAGCGGAGATGATGGGGGGTTCAGGCCTCCAGCTTTATTTTGCAGGTTTAAATTACATAGCATATACCTGTGCTGGCGAGAGAAAAAAAAAGAACACACATTTCCTTTCTTTATATTAGGAGCAATTACACATAAGAAAGGCACATAAAATAATACAAACAATGCTGCACAAATACATAGTGGGAGAATAAGTATATGTGTGCGTTGTTTTCAGCCTATGTCTTCCATTATTTGCAGTAATAATAGGGGGTTTGTAAACTAACTCTGTAATTAAGTGACAATCTCTATTCTGTGTTTTAAAGCGGAACTGAGCTCTTGCACAGGACAGAAGGAAAACAGAGAGAAATGCACTCTGTATGTATTTAGAGAGTTTAGCCTGTCTAATTCCCCCTCATCTGTGACTAATCACAAGCTGTAATTTGATCTCTTTAGCTGTATCAGCTCCTGCCAGGGCAGTGAGGTAATTGGTAAGCACAGGATGTTAACAATAAGTCTGCTTCCATGAAAGCAGGAAGTAAACACATTGCAGATGTATTGCAGGATTTGTATCAGCTGTAACAAAGAAATGTTTTTCTTTAAAGGTTATTATGCTGTTGTGTATCTTTTAGAGCAGAGAGGAAGTACTGAGTTCAGATCCGCTTTAAAGGGAATCTGAAGTGAAACTAAACTTATAACATAATGATTTGTATGTGTAGTCCAGCTAAGAAATAGAAAATGAATAACACAGATATGAGTCTCATATTGTTTCTAGTACAGGATGCGTTAAGAAACTTCAGTTGTTATCTATGCAAAAGAGCTTCTCTGAGCTCTGTGACTTGCAAAGTCGCAGAGAGCTCTGTCTTCTGAAGCTTTTATCTCCACTGTCTCTCACTGTATCTTGTTTGTTTAAGTTTTACAACAGAGGAAAGTTGAAAAGGTCATTAGCTCTGCTCTGTGAAATCAACTGTAGTGAGAAAGAGGTATGTGAAGGCGTTAAGCAGTACCAGTTGCCTGGCAGCCCTTCTGATCTATTTGACTGCAGTAGTGTCTGAATCACGCCAGAAACAAGCATGCAGCTAACCTTGTCAGATCTGACAATAATGTCAGAAACACCTGATCTGTATATGCTTATTCAGGGTCTATGGCTAAAAGTATGAGAGACAGATGACCAGAAGGGCCAGGCAACTAGTAAATGGAAGTAAATATGGCAAGCCTCCATTTACCTCTCACTACAGTTGTCCTTTAAAATGCTGAGTGTAGTGTGTAAACTGCAAATATTACAGAATGATGCAATGTTATAAAAAAAGCTATACAACTGAAAATAAAAATATGGGACTATTTTCTTTGCTACTAATGTTTTATTAATTATCTGTACTACACATACAATTCATTATATCATACGTTTTTTATGCTTCAGTGTCACTTTAACTCAGTAGTCATGCCCATCATTTTCTTATGAGATATAATCTGCATACACCATCCGCAAAGCTTCCCATTCATTTTATCTCGCTGTCAGCTATTTCATATAGGCTTATTTTAAAATGGCAAAATGGAACAGAACACAATGGCTGTAATTACAGGATTCAATGTCAGTGTAAAAGTAAGTGCAGCCAATACCTGGTTTGAGTGTGGCTGTACATCTGCAGAAAAGAGTCTTAGTAAGTAAATCAATGGATGAATAGCCACGCGGATAATAATAGCCTTAAGCATCATGCGTGAAAAGTAACATTGAGATGGTGGCATTGCCTGTAGCTAATGGTCTGGATCTAGCTCTTGTGTTTATTGTACAATTCAGCAAATAAAAGTTAGTCGCTAGTTAACTAGTCTTTGCAAACTGATTTTTGAATCAAAAGCGGAATTTTAGTTGATTTCAAATGAAAATGTACATGATGAAGAGAAGCCTTACCCGAGGTGACAGGTTGCATGATGAGAAAGATGTGTATGTACAGTTCTATGCATACAAAAAACTAGGCTGTGTTACTTTTCTTCTTTTTCAGCCAGAAAGAGTTAAACTTTCATGTAAACAAGTGACAGTTTCTCTAGCGTTAGGACCTAGTCAGATAATAGCATAACCCTCACTGATAAGGAATTACAGCCATAAAACTCTCTCCTGGGAGAGAAAAGCTTCTTGAGGACAGGGGATAGAAAAAAAAGGTCAATAGTTCATATATTTTAGCTCCGAGACACTAACACTGTGTGAAAAACTGTGTCATTCATACAAGACTATACAACAATATATACTTTTTTGATTTTTGAAAAGAAAACTGTGAGAGTCTAATGCTGGTCATACACGGCGCGATAGTTCTTATCAACCGAGCCGTTGATAATATCCGACGTGTCCGATCACCGCGGCGGATCGATACCGCGCTCGATCCGGGAATCAATTCTCGCTCGGGAATCGATCCGCACGCGCGGACGAGGGGTGACGCGCCGGCATCGAGCCGCTGCCTCGATTCCGGCGCATTATTTCACCGTGTATGCCCAGCATAAAACAAAGTCATATTCTGGTGTAATGCTGGGAAGACACCATACTATTTTCTGTTAAGGCCCATACACACGTTGGATTTTTTTAAACAACGGGTCATTTGGACGTCCCGTTGTTCAGTCGTTCGGACGCCAAATCGGGCGTCTGTACAGTCCGTCGTTCAGCCAGGCGGATCGCTCAAGACCAGTCTTATCAGCTGAACGACGGACTGTACACATGCCCGATGTGGCGTCCGAATAACTGAACGACGAGACGTCCAAACGACCCGTCGTTTAAAAAAATCCGACGTGTGTATAGGCCTTTAGTTTCTTCTGTTATATTCTTCTGTTAGATTTTCTATTAGAATGCATCATTAGATTATTTTCTGTAGAGAATGGTCATTATCTCTGGTGCGTTGTCTTCTGTTTATCTCTTGCTTAGTAGAAAAATGCCTAATTGCTCGGCAGTTAGATGGTAAGATAAATTTCCAACATGTTGAACTTTATCTATCTGGCAGGTAAATCTAACAGAAAATTGTATGCTGTATTCCCAGCATAAGAGAATAGAAACAATTGTTTATCTCATCAGTTTTTCACCTCCGGTTTCTTTAAACCTTTTTAAACACACTAGATGAAACTGAGCTAAGGTGGCCGATAGCAATTGCTTGTAGTGTGATCATTCCTCCAACAATGTGATTTCTTGGACACTAGTGGGTTGTCATCTGTGTTGTATAGACAACTTAACAGAGGTACTGGTAGTTAGGAGTTTCAGTAATTCAGTCCAAGTGTTGAATATAAGTAACAATGTTTTCCACCCAGTGTGGCTAATAGCTCCCATCCACCTGCATCGAGATTGGATCTTTATGGATAGTATAATAGAGATAGTACTCCAATCTCCAAACAAAGTTCAAAGTACCGGTGTCAGAGGCAGCAAAAAAATAATTTGAACTGTCAATTTTGTGAATTCTTAGCTGGCTGCAGTTTCAAATGGAAAGACCATTTTTTCACAATGATTAAATACAAATACATATCTATGGCAATTTTATGAAAATAAAAATGGAATTGCTCTTTAACCACTTCACCACTGAGGGGTTTTACCCCCTGACCACCAGAGCAATCTTTCACCTTTCAGCGCTCCTTCCACTCATTCGTCTATAACTTTATTATTACTTATCGCAATGAAATGAACTATATCTTGTTTTTTCCGCCACCAATTAGGCTTTTTTTAGGTGGGACATTATGCCAAGAATTATTTTATTCTAAATGTGTTTTAATGGGAAAATAGGAAAAATGTGGGAAAAAAAATAATTATTTTTCAGTTTTCGGCCATTATAGTTTTTAAATAATGCATGCTACTGTAATTAAAACCCATGAAATGTATTTGCCCTTTTGTCCCGGTTATAAAACCGTTTAAATTATGTCCCTATCACAATGTTTGGTGCCAATATTTTATTTGGAAATAAAGGTGCATTTTTTTCAGCTTTGCGTCTATCCCTAATTACAAGCCCATAGTTTATAAAGTAACAGTGTTGTACCCTCCTGACATAAATATTTAAAAAGTTCAGTCCCTAAGGTAACTATTTATGTATTTTTTTTATTGTACATTTTTTAATTTTTTTTTTAATTACAAAAAAAAAAAATTGGGAGTGTGGGAGGTAATGAGTTAATTTTTTGTGTAAAAGTAATTTATTTGTATGTGAAAAATGTGTAGGGTGTAGTTTTACTATTTGGCCACAAGATGGCCACAGTAACTTTTTGTTTTAATGCGACCTCCAAGCGTCCTTCCGGAGGCTTGGAGGAAGTACTTGGAGGCTGGGTAAGTGTGTATCTTTTCACAATGATCGCGCTGCTCATCGGAGAGCAGCGGATCATTGCGGGGCTTAGATCAACGAACGGGAATGGATTTTCCCGTTCATTCATCTCCGGGCGAGCGGGCGGCGGCGTGTTTACTAGCGGCGGGCGGCGTGTTTACGAGCGGGAGCGCGGGCAGCGGCGGGAGTGCGCAAAGTACGGATTTCTCCGTCCCTGGGGGTTAAAGGATGGAAAAAGGGACAGAGAAATCCGTACGGGCGGGGGTAAAGTGGTTAAAGACACCTGAAGTGAGAGGAACATGCAGGCTGCCATATTTATTTCCTTTTAAATAGTACTACTAATAGTTACATAGCAGTCCTGCTGATTGAACGCTGTTAAAACAGCGCAGGAAATTTGGGCGCAACCATAGGGTGTAATAGGAATTGCAGCTATAGCTGCGGTCAGTGAGTAACTTGGGCGCCGTGAAAAGACGTTGCTCAAATTACCTTTAAAACACTGTAATTCGGCCGCCAGCAATAGCTGGAAGTCGAATTACATCATTCCCCACCATCCACGGCAACCTGGAAGGGGAATAGTAATTAACGCTGCCAGGACTTATGCAGGAGCAGGGTAAGCCGTATATCGGATTTATCCTGCGCCCAAATCTCCCGGCAGATATTTCATAGGTATGCTTGCTGATCTCTCTGGATGATGCAGTGTCTGCCTGTCTGGATCACACACCTGAAACAAACATCCAGATAATCCAGTCAGACTTCAGTCAGAGACTGCATGCTTGTCCAGGGTATATAGCCAGAAGTATGAAAGGCTGAGGATCCGCAGGACAGCCAGGCAACTGGTATTGTTTAAATTGGACCTGAACTCAGAACTTTCTCTCTGCTCTAAGAGATAAGCAACAGGGGCGGTAGCCACCGCATCAGGGCCCTTGGGACAGAGGGGCCCCAAAGGGCCCTGCCTCAACTACATTATTAGCTTTCTATTGGTCCTGTGATGGTAATAATCACTTCTATTGATACATTGAATAGTAGTGATTACTAACAAACTGTTCCCCATCCACTTTTTGCTCCTCTGACACTGTAGTTGCCATTGACAGGTTTTGGTGCGCCGTATCAATTGTTATATATAGAGTGCTTATAGGGCCCCATTGTAAAACTTGCATCGGGACCCACAGTTCATTAGCTACGCCACTGATAAGCAACAACATAATAACCTTCAAAGAAAATCATTTCTTTGTTACAACTTACAGAACTCCTGCAATAAATCTGCTTTGCAGTGTCTACTTCCTGCATTCTTGGAAGCAGACAGGGCCGGGCTGAGGCAGAGGTAAGAGAGGCTCCAGCCTCAGGGTGCAGTGTAGGAGGGGGCACACAACTCACTCAGCTATCATTCTCCTATTGTGTGTGAAGCAGAGAGAAATAAGAAAAGGCGATACATGGCAGTGACTGCAAGCCAGATAACTGAAGATTACGGGACCCTTTGGCACATCTTAGTCTAATAGCAATCAGTGTGTGACGGCTGGGGTGGGAGGGATGGAGGGGCGCTGGAGGACCTTGACCCGGCTCTGGATCCGGACAAAGGGTTAACATCCTGTGTTTACAAATTAGCTTTGTCTGCCAACAGAGGGCTGCCTAATTTCTGTGTTGACACAGCTGAGAGATCAAATTACACTTGTGATTACTTGAAGATGAGGGGGAATTACACAGGCTCGTCTCTCTAATAACACATAGAGCACATTTCTCTCTGGTTTCCTTATGTCCTGTGCAAGAGTACGGGTTCACTTTAAGAGGAAATAAAGATGGCACCCTTCATATCACACTCAGTTCAGGTGTCCTTTTAACATGGTGTCCTATAAATAAAAGTACACATTTATATTGTTATAATTATTACTGTCCATTTATCATACTAGTCATCATGTTGTATAATCATTTCCACAGACGTCAACGAATGTGAGCGGGAACCTTGTCGGAATGGTGGAATCTGCACGGATCTCGTCGCCAACTATTCGTGCGAATGCCCCGGTGAATACATGGGAAGGAACTGCCAGCACCGTGAGTAGAGAGCGCGCTTGATCACGTGTTTGATATAATGATACCTGTACGTCGCAGTGTGAATAGACAAGTGTATCAACAAGAAAGCATCTACACGTTTACCTAGATGCAGGGGTCATCTTTTGTATGCATTGTACTTTCAAAACATGAGCAGGCTGTGAATGTGATTTATTTCGTATAAAGGCCTGTTGCTTGTAAAGAATAGAGGAGATATCAATCACACCAGTCTGGTGTCTGCTTAAATTACTATCAAACTGTTCTGCATATCAAACATAGCAGAAGGCTTCTATCTACTCTGCAAATCGCTGCGCGTCGCCATGATAGAATCCAGCGTCTCACATCTATTTCCCTATTACTATGCCAAAGCAAATGCTTAATCTTCTTTAGCTCACCATTCTAATCTTATATTGATCTATTGAGATGATGTAATTTATTTTAGATAGCTTCCTAATTGAATGTACGGCTTTATGCAAAACTGGCTTTTATTCCTATTTTGGGCATTCAAAGGGATTCTGCTTATCAGATTGAGAAAACAAAATGTAATTTTCAAATAGCACTAAAAGTCTTCTGTTATACTAGCCTTTTTTGTAGAAATATAATGTGGTCACACTGCTGTATTTATCTTGTAGATGTAATAAGTACTGGCCCACCATAGATACGTAGCTCCCAATAGATACAGTATGTATTGTAGTTCCCACCAACAGATATGTACTGTACTTCCCACCAACTGATATGTACTGCACTTCCCACCAACTGATATGTACTGTACTTCCCACCAGCTGATATGTACTGTATTTCCCACCAGCTGATATGTACTGCACTTCCCACCAACTGATATGTACTGCACTTCCCACCAACTGATATGTACTGTACTTCCCACCAACTGATATGTACTGTACTTCCCACCAACTGATATGTACTGTACTTCCCAGCAACTGATATGTACTGCACTTCCCACCAGCTGATATGTACTGCACTTCCCACCAGCTAATATGTACTGTACTTCCCACCAGCTGATATGTACTGTATTTTCCACCTACTGATATGTACTGCACTTCCCACCAACTGATATGTACTGTACTTCCCACCAACTGATATGTACTGCACTTCCCACCAGCTGATATGTACTGTACTTCCCACCAGCTGATATGTACTGTATTTCCCACCAGCTGATATGTACTGTGTTTCCCACCAACTGATATGTACTGCACTTCCCACCAGCTGATATGTACTGTATTTCCTACCAGCTGATATGTACTGTATTTCCCACCAACTGATATGTACTGTATTTCCCACCAACTGATATGTACTGTATTCAGGGCCGGCCCGCTCATGAGGCGAGGTGAAACTTTTGCCTCAGGCGGCAAATTTCCAGGGGCGGCACCCGCCCGTCCGTGGGTGCGGGGAGCCGGCCCGCCGAGCTGGAGGGGTAGCTGGCAGGACGGGGGTATTGGGCCAGCGGCGGGGAGGGGGGTCGGACCCCCCCCCCTCCCTCGCCTGGGTCCCCCGTCCTCCGCTCCCCTCCAGCCTAAATAGACGCAGCCGTATATGTAAGAGGCACGGGCGGGGAGACACTCACCTCCTCCTCGCTCCAGCGTGCGCTCCACTGACATCACTTCCTGCAATGCTGCAGGAAGTGATGTCAGTGGAGCGCATGCTGGGAAGAGGTGAGTGTCCTCCCCGCCCGTGCCTCTTACATATACGGCTGCGTCTATTTAGGCTGGAGGGGAGCGGAGGACGGGGGACCCAGGCGAGGGAGGGGGGGGTCCGACCCCCCTCCCCGCCGCTGGCCCAATGCCCCCGTCCTGCCAGCTACCCCTCCAGCTCGGCGGCCCCCCAGGGGGGGGAGGGGCGGCGGTGGCAATTTTTAAAAAAAAAATTGCCTCAGGCGGCAAAAAGTCTAGGGCCGGCCCTGACTGTATTTCCCACCAACTGATATGTACTGCACTTCCCACCAGCTGATATGTACTGTACTTCCCACCAGCTGATATGTACTGTACTTCCCACCAACTGATATGTACTGTATTTCCCACCAACTGATATGTACTGTACTTCCCACCAACCGATATGTACTGTACTTCCCACCAACTGATATGTACTGCACTTCCCACCAGCTGATATGTACTGTACTTCCCACCAGCTGATATGTACTGTACTTCCCACCTGCTGATATGAACTGCACTTCCCACCAACTGATATGTACTGCACTTCCCACCAGCTGATTTGTACTGTACTTCTCACCAGCTGATATGTACTGCACTTCCCACCAGCTGATATGTACTGCACTTCCCACTGTTTAAAGCCCTGTGTCCCCTAATCAGACTTCTACAAACAGTAAGAACAGAATGATGCTCCGCTCTACATTACAGAATGCTGATTGTCAGTTAGTGATGGAGCAGAGGGTACACACAGTATAGGTACTTAGGTAGCCAGGGATAGGTGCCCCCTGTATAGGGTAGCCAGTATAGTTGCCCCCAGTATAGTTGCCCCAGTATAGTTAGCGAGTATAGTTTCCCCAGTATAGATAGTATAGTTGCCCCAGTATAGCTAGTATAGTTGCCCCAGTATAGCTAGTATAGTTGCCCCTGTATAGTTAGCTAGTATAGTTGCCCCCAGTATAGATAGTATAGTTGCCCCTGTATAGTTAGCTAGTATAGTTGCCCCAGTATAGCTAGTATAGTTGCCCCTGTATAGTTAGCTAGTATAGTTGCCCCCAGTATAGATAGTATAGTTGCCCCTGTATAGTTAGCTAGTATAGTTGCCCCAGTATAGCTAGTATAGTTGCCCCTGTATAGTTAGCTAGTATAGTTGCCCCCAGTATAGCTAGTATAGTTGCCCCAAGAATATCGGGCAAAATGCCACTCTAGGGCCCATGCCGCCTGACACAAATGCATCACTTGGGCCAACCACCCATGTAGGCACCCAGTATAACAAGTTAGAACCCTTTACTGAAGAAAAACATGTAGAGATTCAATCATACACAACAATCAGGAAATGCAACTTACTTAGAACAGAGATAAACACATAGAATACAGGAAATAACAATCCCATCATCATCACAATTTACACTCAGTGACATCTTGTGGTTGTGCTTTACTATACTGCAGTTCAGGTAACAAGCAGAGGATAGCCTGTCAGTTATGTGAATGTGCCCTTTTCATACTTTTCATACTGCTTAGCACAGTTGTCTGTCTGCTGAGAATCTCTTCTGCTGGTCTGCATCCTTACATTATATACACCCTTACACAGGGAGGTAACTAAAGGCGAGCAGCCCCTGCATTCACAGTGGGTCCCAGAGCTGCGGGAGGCCTCAACTACAATTCTTCCCTTCCTCCAGTACAGGTGACTTTACTTAAAGAGAAACTGTGACCAAGAATTGAACTTCATCCCAATCAGTGGCTAATACTCCCTTTCCCATGAGAAATCTTTTCCTTTTCTCAAACGGATCATCAGGGGGCGCTGTATGGCTGATATTATTGTGAAACCCCTCCCGCAAGAAACTCTGAGGACCATGGTCCTGGCAGTTTCCTGTCTGTGAACCTTGTTGCATTGTGGGAAATAGCTATTTACAGCTGTTTCCAACTGCCAAAAAAGCAATCAGCAGCTACATCACCTGCCAGCAGTAAAAGTGTCACATTGTGATAAATGTCAGAATGGAAATCAGGGTGAGGAAAGATTGTACAACGGGCAAACACTGGCTAAATCATTTATACGTAATTATTGTAAAAATGCAGCACTTTTTTATTACATTATTTTCACTGGAGTTCCTCTTTAACAACAGGTGTTTTTGCCACTACATTTCTTATGGGTGTGAAGATCATGATGTTTTTATGACTCTTGTGAGATGGGCGCCAAAGCCATAAGGGGCACCAAGGGGAGGCAAGGGAAGGGGTGTAGACATTGGGTAAGGGCCTCATCAAAATTTCCCTGAGGCGTTCCATGGATTGTAGTTACGCCACTACCCTTACATCCTGGGCTGGTAACTCAAAGGAAACCTGAATTTAAGTTTCCCCAATTTCCCTCCATCACTGTTGTGTTCCACATACCTAAGACTGGGTGCACACTTCACCTCATCCACATTGTGGACAGTCACAGCAGATGAAAGGTTTGATTTGCTGTGTCCATCTATTTCCCTACTGGCCTCCATTGAGGTCTGGTGGGGACCTCAGAGCCATTCCACTGCTCAGGATGGAAGTGTCCAATATACTTTCCTTCTATACCACACTAATGTGACTAAAAATAAAGGCTGAATAAAGAACACAGGGAGGGGCAGCGCTGACCCTACCATGAAGCTGACACAATCTAGGGGTGGCGCCGGGGATATCTTACTAGACAGAGCAGCCACAATGGAGCACAAATGACCTGGTCTGTTGCTGGGCCCTCTCCTCTCCAGCAATGCAGCAACCTATCACCGTGCAGGAACGTCTCTCCATAGGCTCCTAATGCATGTCATGGGACATTAGAACCTATGGGGAGACGCTGTTGCATGGTGATAAATTGCTGAAGAGAATGCGGTGATGGACCAAATAATTTGTGCTTTGACCAATCTGCATATTCCAAGGAGGCAAAGATATGCTAGCACACTAAGGGCTTGATTCACAAAGCAGTGCTAACTTAGCATGCCTAAACACTTTGGGCATGCTAACTACGGTGCTAAGTAGTTAGTACAGCCAAAGCTTTTAGTTAGCACGCGCAAAGTTTAGCGACACACCTATAATGTCGCACCGGGTGCACCCCAATCATCGCACCCAGTGCGACATTTTAGGCGCACCCAATGCGCCACGCTAAACTTTGCGCGCGGTAATTTAGCACGCGAAGCTTAGCGCATCATAAGTTACTTTAGATGTGCTATGGGCTTTTAGGGCGTGCAAACTAAGCACTACTTTGTGAATCGAGCCGTAAGTCTAGTAGCACTTCTTTGTAAGGGGAGAGCAAGGGTGTTTATTGGGGGTGGGGATTGGCATCTAAGAGCTTAGAACTGACCCTGGGAAGAGGATGTAAAATATCATGGCATCTGCCAGTATAGCTGAGGCTTGTTTCACAAAGTGTATCTCAGGCATTATCTGCAAAAATATATTACAATAAGTTGTTTCTGATTAACTTGACTTGACTTTGATATTACTTTTTTGCTTTATATTTAGTATTTTTTTTTTTTTTTGATGGGCGCTTAACCATTACTGCTGATGGGGCGTGAACTGCAGCTGCTATAGCCACAGGGTCAGGATAGTCACATCCCTACAGTTTGGGGGGCCGTGTGCACGATCGTGTGGGCAGAAGCCCACGATCGCGATGGTCCAGGCGGCAGGGGAGATTAGTGGCAGGGGATAAAAGTCCCCTGAGCCAATCCATTCTCGTCCGGCAAGAATGATCACTGTTTTTCTTCAAAAACAGTTATCATTCTTAAATAGTGCTGCCGCGCTGCCTCCCGCCAATCGTTAGATTAATGAATGGGAACTTTGTTCCTATTCATTAATCTCCCTTGTAGGCCTTTGTGATCGCAAGCGTGAATGAATGCCTGCGTCACTTCCGAAGTCACACTGTAACGCATTACTTCCTATTTAGGGCCCATTCACACCTGCATTTGCAAAACGCCGGTGATTACCTACGGCGTTTTGCAGGAGTGATTTTTCAGCGGAAAAATCACTGAACACTGGGGCGTTTTTTTTGCGATCGTGTTTATCGCTTCTATAGCAGAAATGGTGCAGGCGACACGTTTCGCGTTTTTGGGCGATTTGCGGCAATTAGCACAAATCGCCCAAGCAAGAATGGGCCCATACAGTTTTATTACACTAGCGCATTCAAAAGCGCTATCGTTTGAGCATTTTGCAGAAATCACGGCAAAACGCTCTAGTGTGAATGGGCCCTTAGTGTACTTATTGTACGCTTATAGGAAATAATGTGCAAGGACATCTTGTGGCCAAATAGTAAAATTCCACCTACATACATAAGGGAATAACAATTTATATAAGGGAATAACAATTTTTTAATATGTATGTCAAGAGGGTATATTATTAACAAATTATGGGCTTGTGATTAGTGATGGATGTAAAACTGCAAAAAATGCACCTTTATTTCCAAATAAAATATTGTCAACATACATTGTACTAGATATATAATGTAAACATTCCAATAACTAGGACAAATGGGCAAATAAAATGTGTAGCTTTCATCCACAGTTTTACATTGTATTTTAAAACTATAATGGCCAAAAACTGAGAAATAATGCATTTTATCATTCTTCTTTTTCTTATTATTCCTGTTAAAATGCATTTAGAATAAAATAATTCTTAGCAAAATGTACCACTCCAAGAAAGCCTAATTGATGGATAAAAACAAAAAAAAAGATATAGATCATTTTGTTGAGATAAGTCATGATAAAGTTATTGGGGAATGAAAAGTAGGAGAGCTGAAATATGAAAATTTCTCTTGTCCATAAGGTGAAAACAATCCGCGGGCTGAAATGGTTAAAAGCTGTTAGATAGCTAAGGTGAAGAACAGATAAGGCCAGATAATTCCTCCTGAGATACATTTGGTGAATCAGCCTCATAGTATTTTATGATGACAAGCAATAGAGTTCCTTTTCCCAGCAGTGACTTTTTTAAATGCATGTAGTTAAATAATTGAAATACAGGAGTGAACGGATGCAGACAAAGGTTGCGTCTTTAATATAAAAAGCAAATATTACTGCAGAAACAGCTGTGTTCTGGCTGCGTTCTGACCATTTTTAACCTTTATTGTGTGGAGTAAGTTCAATTATTATTCATGTGTTGTTGCGGAGATGCATATTTTTGGTGCTGCTGTAGTGTGGATGCTAATAGGGCTTAAATTGTATTTATATCACCCATTTCTCCCATGTTCCTGCTCCACACGGATATTATTTTTGTTGCTTAAGGGGAAAATATGCCTTGTCTGGTAGGGTTTATTTTCACTGACACTGGTACTGAAATATATGAGCAGAAGAAATACATTTTCAAATTATTTGCATTTTACAAATCCATTTGAAGGTTGAGTATGTGACTTGCACAGGGATTGGCTTCTGCACAGCATTGTTCTCTGCAGGGGAATGGAAAGGCTGATGTGCTGGCCAAGGGTCCATATGCAGTGCCCACACCCCCCCTGAATGCGTTCTTCCACCCCTAAACTGCATCTGAAACACACAGATGGCTCTGGACAGCACAGGATTATAGCTATGATTGAGCCCAGGGCCGGGACAAGGTTATCCAGCAGCAGAGGCAGACACTCCAAAGTGAATAGATTTATCCATCATCTCCTGTAAAGCGTTTCCTGGTATTCCTCCCTTCCATATACAGCATTGCCAAGTGGTCCTCCCTCCCTCCCCGATACATTTCCCTGGTGTCTAGTGGCAGTGGCCCCCTCCTCAATAGATTTACCTAGAAAAGGATTAAGATTAAATAGGGTCCTAGGCAAGATAGCAGTTTCTGCCCACTGCTGATGATCACCTGGCTTTTTTTGTAAGATTTAGTGAGGGCTAGTGTCCACCAGGCCCTTGGTCTCTCTTCAGGCCCTAGGCAACTGCCTAGGTTTGGTTTGTGGATAATCTGGCTCTGCATTTATCGAATTGGATGGTCGATCGTCCGCCAAGTCACTAGATGTATGACCACCTTAAGGCTACTTTCACACTGACACATAAGACAACATAATGGCATAGCTAATACAAATGCGACTATATTGCAATGGTACATTATCCTTGGCACATTGGCGGTGTGGTGAGGTAGAATCTGTTGGAATAATGCAAAACATGCTGTGTGTTACCAGTTGACTTGTTCACTTACAGTTGCGGTGAAGCATACTTTTTATGGACTCTATGCTTTACCACATGCATTGCATCATGCCCAATGCAAATCCCCAGTATGAAACCAGCCATAACCTACCCACATGTTTTTTGGGGATGTAATCAGAGTACTCAGAGGAAATCTTCACAAACATGGAAAGGACATACAATCTCCATGAACTGAACCCAGGACTATAATGTTAGAAGGTGAGAACACTTACAGTTCCTAGCAACAAGCCTGAATTGCCTGGGGCTATTGAAAAAAATGGCGTTTCATCCAGTGGAAAAGCATTAGGGGATGCAGAAGTTGTGACCACAGCGGGACCCCTGGACTAGAGACCTGGACCTCCTTCCTCTTCCATGTGTAACATCCATGTACTGCAGCCCCTCTCTTTTATAAACAGGTCCCTTGAGCATCAGTTTCCTTTTTCATGTGATGCTCCCCATTTCACCCCCCTCCCCCTCTTTCATGTCCAGGTACCCCCTTCGGCTGCAGCCTCTAGAGGCCTGGGCCTTTGTGGCCTTTCCAGATATCCAGCCCAACATCCATGTAATAACTCTTATTACAGTCTGAGATTACTTTATATATTCGCGTGTAAGCCTAATTTTTCAGTTCAAAAAATGTGCTGAAAGGTAACCCCCTCGGCTTATATGCGAGTCAGTGGAGCAGAACGGATGGTGGAGCAGGATTTGTTACTGGCAGAGAAGCATAAGGATAATGCATTAGTAACATTGTTCTTGCCAGCTGGCTCCCTGCTGTTTCCATGCCCCCCATTGCCTGCAACATGGTGTGCAGAGTGCGCTGCTCAAGACTACCTGTGTCCCCTGGCTTGTGGAGCAGAGCGTGCCAGCAACCTTTCAGCGGTGCAGTGATCCGGAATTCTTCCTGTGTGGCGTCTTGAGACACAGCTGTATCATCCTTGGGTCATGCCTGGCTATGGGGAGGAAGGGTGACTTGTACTGGGGGCACATCTGGCTACTGTGGAGGGGGCTATACTGGGAAGGGGGCTTATATGTGAGTCAATCACTTTTTCCTGCTTTCTTATGGAAAAGTGGGTTACCTCAGCTTATACATGGGTCAGCTTATATGCGAGTATATACGGTATTCAGGGTTTGTCTATGCATAATTCTTGATGTATTTTTTTCTGTATAAGTTCACTTGTAACTTTAATTTTTTCAGATTTTCTTTTATTATGCATAATTATATTTATTTTTCTGTGTGTTGCTTCCCCTCCTGTATGTAAATGATATCCCCAACTAAAGTGTTCTTTACCCATTTAAATGATTTGACAAGTTATTTATAGTTGCTGTTGATTCTTTCCATCTGATACTGTGATAGATTTAATTCTACCTGCTTAAACGTCAATGTTGATGAAAACATTGCTAATGTATTGCTTGCAGTTTGTGTATTTTGTTTGCTGCTGTAATTGGCGTCTTCACTGTGAATTTTAATTCCCAGCTCTCAGTTTACAGTCCTCACATCCTACACATTTATTTATGGCTAACGGTACGTCAATGGAATGATTTATTGGACAAGACAAAGGAAGACAGTGGGTGCAGGAAACTGACAGGGAGGAATTTTAAATGGTGTTCTACCAAGTTCTCTTTGCCAGCGTCAACCCAGGAATCTAATAGCACTTTCTCACTGGGGTGCTTATACTACAAAAGAGACAACATTTCAATTTCGTTCCAAATACCCAATCAGGTTTAACGTGAACCTGAGCTGAAGCTCAGGTCAAAACAAAAATACTTACCTAAGAAGTGGGAAGCATCTGGATCATTTAGCGGAGGGGTCAGGAACCTTTTTGGCTGAGAGAGCCATAAACGCCACATATTTTATTGCCACATATTTTAAAATGTAATTATTTGAGAGCCATGCAATATGTTCCAAACTGGGACAGCGCGCATCCGCAGCAGAGGGCTGACATCCCTGTTGCCATGGTGACGTGTATACAGTTGACCCACCGGGCAGCGGAAGTGTCAGACACGTCTTCAGCTTCTCTTGGGTTTCAGCAACATCAACAATTTCCCAGACAGGAGAAATACCAACTAACAGCTTGTACAATTAGCTAACTGACTTCAGGGTTGATTCACTTTGTAGGACGAGATCCCTGCACGTTGGCCCAATAGGCTGCCTGTCAAGTGACAGGCAGCCTATTGGGCCAACCAAAGTTCGGGGATCTCATCCTACAAAGTTACTGGACCTGACATTGTCCAGAGTGGGACAATTAGAGTGGCTGTCTCTGGTGGAGCGCCACACCGCATCGCTCCACCAGAGACAGACTTTTGGGGAATATCGTGTAGTAATGCATCTGGCATTGGGCCAAGCAGAAAGTGACACGTGCATGCGATCACTGCCTGCTTTAGGGTATGTGGAAGTGCACAGAAGCGTATTTTTACAATACGCTTCCGTGCACTTCCACATAACCTGAAGCAGGAAGTGACCGCAAGCACGCATGTGCGCTGCAACTTCACATCGGTAACTTTTTAAATATCACCATAGACTAACATGACTTCCGGGCCAACGCAGATTGCTGCAGCTCAATGCTGAAGACACATGATAACTTAGTTTTGGACCTGCGTCGGGGATACATGAAAACGTCACTTCCGTCACGTCACGCCATAATGCAGAAGTATGAAAGTCTCCATAGACTTTCACTGCCTTTAACCCTCCTGGCGGTATGAAAAATTCTGCCAGGAGGCAGCGCGGCAGTTTTTTTTTTTTTTAAATCATGTAGCGAGCCCAGGGCTCGCTACATGATAGCCGCTGCTCAGCGGCATCCCCCCGCCCTCTTCGATCGCCTTTGGCGATCTCCGATCAGGAAATCCCGTTCAAAGAATGGTATTTCCTGGAGGGCTTCCCCCGTCGCCATGGCAATGGGGCGGGATGACGTCACCGACGTCAGCGACGTCGTGACGTCATTGGGAGTCCCGATCCACCCCTCGGCGCTGCCTGGCACTGATTGGCCAGGCAGCACACGGGGTCTGGGGGGGCGCGCGCCGCAACGGATAGCGGCGATCAGGCGTGGGGCGGCGGCGATCAGTGTGCTGGCGCAGCTAGCAAAGTGCAAAAAAAAAGTAAGAAAATCGGCCGAGCAGGGCCGGAGAAAACCTCCTGCGCGGCTTACCCCGAACTACGTTCGGAGTTACCGCCAGGAAGGTTAATAAAATAATTCTTAGCAAAATGTACCACCCAAGGAAAGCCTAAATGGTGGTGGAAAAAACAAGATATAGATCATTTCAGTGTGATAAGTAGTGATAAAGTTATTGGCAAATGAATGGGAGGTGAAAGTTGCTCAGATGCATAAGGTGAAACAACACTGTAGGCTGAAGTGGCTAACGGACATTCACCTGCAGATCAGACATTCATCTGCAGATCTGAAGATCTATCCTGGTGGATCTGATCCGCAAATGAATGTCTGTTAAACAAAGTGTGTATGAGATCTGCAGATATCATAGACTATGAATGCATTTTGCAGGAACTGATCTTTTGCAGGAACTGATCTTTTGCAGATACTTACTGATCCATTGCATGTGTACAGCATCTTTGTGTGCAGCATCTTGCAAAGATTTTTATCTGATGGGTGTACTCAGCTTAATAGAATAGACTGTGTAGGTATGGCTCTCATACTACATGGAAGGGGGTAAAATTGGTCTGTGATCTTTCATTTTCTAAAGACTTTTATCTCAAGTGTGTACTTAGCTTTAGTGATATAAAGAATATTAGATTGTCAACAGATTTTACAAAAAAATGTCTAGAAATGCTTAAAGGGAACTGAGCACATTCTCTTTCACTGGAATCTCTCCTGGCATAGAAGCTGCCATGTTCCTCCCTCCCCTTCTCACATTCCTTATTTACAGAAGTCAGAGATGCTATCTTGACACATTGACACACACAATGGCTTTGAAGAAATAGTCCTAATTACTCACCCCCTATGCTGATGAAAAGGCATTGTTTACCTATTGGTAATTAGCTTAATAAAACAATTAGCTTCCTGAAGTCTCTGCTGTTGGGGACAGTCGGGCAGGCCTGCTAAAACAGGCTACTAAAACTACTACTGAATGTAAAATGCAAGGTAAAATGAAACAGATTGTTTTCATTTTAATAATGAAACAGATTGTTGGCATGCATTTTTCATGTGCTATAGAAATGTCCTGAGTGATAAAAAAGGTGCTCGGTTCACTTTAAATCTGGACCCATTGCTAGCTAACCCATTGGGAAGCAACCTTCCCGACATGTGATGCCTGATACACACATCCAATTTTGATTGACTAATGATTGGCCAATTTTACCACCTTCATGTAGTTTTGGGTCACAGGCTTTGAATACTAGGAACAGATTGTGTAGATAAGCTCCCAAACGACATGAAGGCGGTACAATTGGCCAATCAAAATTGCATGTGTGTACCAGGCTTTATTCCCCTCCTCACTGGGCTGTTCTGACAGTAAATGCTTTCCTCTCTGCACAGCTGAAGCAGGAAAGGACAAGTCGTTATAGAACTGAACGTGTTTCTGCAAGCCATGCTCTGAAATGTGTGTCTTTTTGTGCCTTGGGGTAATAAGGAGGAGATTGTACATGAATAAACAAGTAGCTACATAATGTTCAAAAAAGAGACTGCGTTTGTAGAGTCACTCCCAGCACATAAGTCCAAAAATGTCACAACCAGTGTGGCTCCTTAAACTTAGTTGTGAGCAAAGTGTATATCTAATCAAAACAAAAAAGGAGTGCTCTATAGTGCATTAAACATTTAATAGAACTGCCAATAAAAAAAAAAAATCATACTTACAGACTGTGTAGTCTTAAAAAGCATAAAGCAATAATGTGCAATCACCAGGACCTCCTCAGATGGACACACCAGCAGCTTGTATCCTCCACTGGGGCCAGCAGCGCGGACCTCAGTATCAGCTGATCGGTGGAGCTGTAGTGTGAAGCTGGCCACTAACGGTCCAATTTCTAGTGAAAAATCGTTCGAGCGATCAGAAATTCTGATCGGATTGGTTGTAAATAATCTCCATTGGTGGACACAATCGATTATGAACGAGTGAAAAAAATGTCTCCCGAATGAATTTTCGTCGAACGAAAATTTGGATTTTCTTAGTGGTCGTAATAGATAGGAAGCAATGATTGGTTAGTTGATGGTGTAGTGAACGATTTTTCGTCCGATCAGAATTTCTGATCGCTCGAACGATTTTTCGCTAGAAATTGGACCGTTAGTGGCCACCTTAAGAAGGCAGGACCCGGAGCTCTGTCATGTAAGCTTGCTACTTGGACTCTAGTAACTTCAATTCACTGTGGTACTGGGACTTGTCATTCATTGGCTGTGCTTACCAGCAGTAAAATTATTGTCACCTCCTGCTCAGCAACCAGGTACTTCCTGTGGGACAGAGTTCTAGAGCTGTGTTTTGCTTTGCTTTGAGGAGATCCCGGTGATTGCACATTAGTGCTAAATGCATTTTATAACTATACAGTCTGCAAGTGGGATTCTTTTATTGGCAGTTCTATTAACTGTTTATTAAAAATTGTCTTGTTAATGGGGACTATACAGAAATATACCCTGTGAGGTTAACAGAGCTCCAATCCTTTAAAAATTAAAATGCTACATTTTCAATAAGTAAGATAAGCTAAAATAATAGGCTTACAAAGTAGCATTCCTTAAACTATCCATTGATGACGAGAGGATAAGCATTAGAGGAGCCTTGAACTCTTTTTGCAGCATTTGGCTCAGAAGAAAGTCCTCAGGTGCTTTGCATAGAACAAAATGCCAGAACTGAAGAGGAGGAAAAGAAACATTGGGCAAACAAAGAATGCATTGGAAGTCCCAAGCATGCCTTTATTGCTGGAGGTCATTATAGCTTCAGTTTGACCTACTGAATACACACACTCACTGAATCCAGATATTCCGGTAAACAACGTGCACAGTTCTGTCCAATAAAAATGGTAATTGCACATTTGTTTGTCTCTCACCTCCTCAATATATGTGCCTTGTGTTTGGAATGGCTCTTGTGGTTAAATTAAGCTTTCATAACATTTTAAGCTGGCATGTACCCTGGCCTCTGCAAAATAACTGTAATCAAAAGGCTGGAATCCGACAACCAGAGCTGCAGTGCTCATGTATTTTGGCTTTTTAGCGCTATATGAATATTGAATATTTGTTTATTGGGGTTTTTCTCTTTTTGGTACAATATAAAACTTATGTCCACATTAATATACTGTACTTTCTTGTAGGGATGGTCGTAGTCAGCCAACTTCGCTACGCTGGAACTATGCATAGTTTTACGCAATTACGCTTTGCCAAACTATGGCTTCGAAATCAAATATTCACTTCGTATGCATATCGTAGACTACGCGTTAAAATACGCAATTACGCGTAGTGCGAAGCGTAGTGTATGCGGATGCTTATGCCCGTATGCAGAAAATTTTACGCATGAATTCCGCTTTAGATGCTTAAAACGGGAACTCTTCTATGCGTACATTCCCCTTTCCAATGCGTAAATTTGTAAGCATACAATTGCACGCGGAAAATTAGCCACGGGTAACTACGCATAGTGGGCGTAAGCTACGTGTTGCGGTACTTCGCTACGTGTAAATTCGTAAGCGTAGTTTTGAAACTTCACCTACGAACTACGATGCGTAGATGCAAACTACGATGCATAATTCGCACTGGAGTAGTTTCTGCTCATCCCTGCTTTCTTGTATTGAAAATGTTCATGGTTTGGACACTATATATTGTTTAACAAATAAATATATTAGAGGGCAATAATAATGGTAGTAAAATTCCATTTGTATTTAGAAACTATTGATCTTATTTATTATTATTGTATTTATACAGAGCCAACATATTATGTAGTGCCAGTGGCGTAGCAATAGCGGATGCAGAGCATAGCTCTCAAGTGCCCTTCTTTTGGAGGGACAGTCCCTCTTTGGGAAGCCTGTCCCTCTTTCCTCCCCATTTGTCCCTCTTTTAGAACTGTGTCCCTCTTTCTATGTAAATATATGTATTTCCCTCCTGTAAAATGTGTTTAATTGGCTCTAAACTTTAACCTTCAAGGCGGTAAGCCCGAGCTGAGCTCGGGCTATGCCGTCGGAAGGCACCGCTCAGGCCCCGCTGGGACGATTTGCATGATTTTTTTTTTGCTGCACGCAGCTAGCACTTTGCTAGCTGCGTACAGTGCCCGATCGCCGCCGCTACCCACCGATCTGCCGCTATCCGCGTTGCCGCAGCCACCCCCCCCAGACCCCATGCGCTGCCTGGCCAATCAGTGCCAGGCAGCACTGTGGGGTGGATCGGAATCCCCTTTGACGTCACGACGTCGATGACGCCGCTGACGTCATCCCGCCCCGTCGCCATGGCGACGGGGGAAGCCCTCCAGGAGATCCCGTTCTTTGAACGGGATCTCCTGATCTCCGATCGCCGGAGGCGATCGGAGGGGCTGGGGGGATGCCACTGAGCAGCGGCTATCATGTAGCAAAAAAAAAAACAACGTATTTGCTGCCCCCTGGCGGATTTTAATAAACCGCCAGGGAGGTTAATCTCATCCTTTAAATGGATATATTTCTTATTTTCAAATGTTAATATGGAGGAAAAGGAACCAGGATAGAAAGGACCAGTGTGGTTTGTATTATAAAAGAACATATTTTCTTATGAAATCTTTATGGGATGCGTGACTAGGCGAGGCGTGCCAGAGGCGTGGTTAGGGGTGTGGTAGGGGCATGGCTTAAAGTAACACTATCAATGCCCAAGTGTTCTAAAATAACAACCTACAAATAATGTCTAAGTAGCTGTGTTAACATTTTCCTACTATTCGTGTTAAATATCAGAGACAAAAGCTTTAATTCCTTGTGTGTAGATTTTAGCTAGGTTTGGAATGTCTCATTTGCATAGGTGAATCTCTGCAGTCTGACATGTTAAGAACAGTGTAATATTGAAGCAGAATTATTTGAAAACAGGTATCCGGTTTCACACACTACAGCATTACAAATGTTTATGTTGCACATAAGATACATTTCCTCTGCTCTCTGTGAGAGAAAGCTCTGCCTGTCTCTGACTGAGCTCTCTGCACACGTAGTTAATGATGCACTGTGAAGGGAATCCCCCCTCCCCTCATGGCTGAGACTGCCATCAGAATTTCAGCAGACTGCCTTAAGAAAAATGTGAAAGGAATTAGATAACAGTAATCAAATAGATAAGCAGTGAAATGTATACACCAGTACTACAGCAGCACTTCCCAAACATGTTCTATCTCATTTGAAAAAAACATGTTAATCGATAGTGTCCCTTTAAGTGTCCCTCTTTCTCATCTCAAAAAGTTGGGCGATATGGCAGAGGTAGTGACCACACCAGGCCCCTGGACCAGAGGGACCCATTTAGGAGGCCCTCCTTCATCCATCTTATTAGTTTTTCATTGGTGATGTGCTGGTAATGAACACCTCTATAAGCTTGTCTGAATAGGTGTGTCTTGAGGGTACGTTTTAAAATTTCCAAGCTTTGAGCATGGTGGATTGGCTGTGGTATAGAATTCCAAAGTAGAGGTGATACTCATGAGAAGTCCTGGATGCGAGAGTGAGATGGGGTGACCAAGCTGGACAACAAGAGGGTCTCTTTGGAGGAGTGAAGGTTCCCAGGATGGATTATATCTGGAGATTAATAAAGAAATGTATGAAGGGGATAGCCTGCGTAGAGCCTTGTATGATAGTGTTAGGAGGTTAGACTGGTGGATGAGATGAATAGCAGAGTTCAGTAGGGACTGGAGAGTTGCCAGTCTGTTTTTTGATAGGCCACAGAGTAGGGTGTTACAGTAATCAAGACGGAAGATGATTAGAGCTTATGTACTAAGGTTACTTATTAACAAAGATTTTCAGAATTGGAGGACACCAGAACAATGGCCATCTTCCTTATGCTGGGTACACACGATGCGATTTTCCGCTCGATTGATTATTTCCGACATGTTCGATCGGGCTTTGATCGATACAGCCGTCAATTTTGCATACTTAACACTGTCAAAATATTTCTAGGAACTCCCACCTTTGCAGCATCTTCAAAATACATTTTTTGCTGTTCCAGAGGCCTATCACATTCCTAGCAACATTCTCTTAGTATTCCTGACATATCTAACAGAGCTTCCCCACCCCTTCTTCAGCAACTTCACTGCTTCTGGCCTCCTCTGAGGTAAACTTTCCGACTGTCAAATCTAGTTAACTTCAAGCAAACCTCTATCAGAAATGAGCTTAATAAGCTGAATGTCAGCAGCATATAATGAGTGATAAGGGCATTCACAGTATGTTTTCTAGAATTTGGTTTGAAGATTCATTGTTTGTTTTCATTCTCTCATGGGGGAACAGGAAATCTGTGGCTTTGTGCCCCACATTTGCCTTCCTCAGTCTTTAAGAGATTGATTATTGGTTCTGTTGAAAACAAAATTCTGCTTCCATTTACCACTTTTACATTGCTGATTTTCAACTGAAATGTGACTGGTTGCTATGGGCAAACTACTCCCCATGAATGAAGCCTTGGCAGTTTATTTATTTAAAGGATAAATGGTTCTATGTTAAAGAGAAACCGTGACCAAGAATTGAACTTCATCCCAATCAGTAGCTGATACCCCCTTTTACATGACAAATCTATTACTTTTCACAAACGGATCATCAGGGGGCTCTGTATAGCTGATATTGTAGTTAAACCCCTTCCACAAGAAACTCTGAGGACCATGGTACTCCTGGCAGTTTCCGGTCTGTGAACCTTGTTGCATTGTGGGAAATCGCTGTTTACAGCTGTTTCCAACTGCTAAAAAAGAAAGCAGCAGCTACATCACCTGCCAGCAGTAAAAATGTCACCATGTGATAAATGTCAGAATGTAAATGTGAGAAAACGCGGAAAAGCCGCCGCAAGTACTCAGAGTAAGGCGGCTGATTCCGCGTTCAACATGATGGCTTGCGCGCAGGGACCTGCATTTACTGGCCTGACGGAACGCGGAGAAACCGCCACATGCCCAGAGAACAGGGCAGCGGATTCCGCGTCCGACGCGGCGGTTTGCACGCATAGGCCTACTCCTGTCTGTACTGCTGAACGCGGAGAAAACGCCGCACGCTCAGACAGCGGTGCGGCGGATTCCGCATCCAAAACAGCAGAGGCATTACAACAGATGTCTGGTGTGGCTGGGACTGATAGTCCACACAGGTTCAGAAGGATGCATGCGCGCGCGGAGAGGCAGAGCATTTATAACAGTCAGAGGGGTGTCATCTGACCAGGCCGGTCAGCTGACAATTCTTTCAGGTTTCATTGGTCCAGCACTTAGGGGAGGCGCAGGAGAGCGCTGGTGTATATATACTGGGTGCTGGTCATTCCTCTGGTGTCTGGCGTTGCGATCACTACATGGTAGCACTCAGACCCTGTCAGTATCTGTGTTACATTAGACCAGTTTCCAAGGTGTTGATGACCACGGAACTCACACCTTAGTCTAGGAAATTCTGTTATCATCTGTGTTATTGTCTAGACCAGTTTCCAAGGTGTTGATGACCACGGAACTCACACCTTAGTCTAGGAAATTCTGTTATCATCTGTGTTATTATCTAGACCAGTTTCCAAGGTATTGATGACCACGGAACTCACACCTTAGTCTAGGAATTGTTGATTATTTGTTATGACCTTCTGCTTTCCTGACCATTCTTCTGATCTCTGATTTTGTACCTTGTCATTCTGATACTCTGTTGCTGAACTTGGCTAGTCTCTGGATTCTCCACCCGTCTACTGTCTCTGTACTTTAACTGTCCGTGTGTTAACGACCTGGCCTGCCCGACCTCGAGAACTATCTCTCCTGTTGAGAGATAGTTTACAGATCTGTCAGTGACACTCCCTCATTGGTGTCACTCACGTTCTGTCCTTCCTATACTCCCGGCCTGACTCCTCCCTGCGGGGAGTTCAGACCAATGGAAGGAACTTGCTGCAGAGCAATACTCCTTATTGCTCTAGCACCTGACATTCAGGTGCGATCCTCAAAGTATTTCTGTTGCACCAAAACACTCTCATCACTCAGGTGTCCAAAGGTTAGAGATATATCTGATTATCGGTGATACTGCAGATTATCAATAATCGGGTATATATATCTGCATTCTCGGTGATACTGCAGATCACCGGTAATCAGATCCTCTCTGTGTTACACCGATCGTTACAAAACGCCAGACCCAAAATGCAAATGGACGCACACACTGACCGTCTGGGCACACTTACCACTTCGGTGGATACCATCAACCAAGTGCTGGGTAATCACAAGGCAATGATTGACGCTTTGTCCGGTTCTTTACAAACCCTTCAGACGGCTGTGGATGAGGTGCGATCCCCTCCTAGCACAGACATACATATGCCTGTACCTGAAAAATTTTCTGGTCACAGATCTGACTTTCGAAATTTTAGGAGTAGAGTGTTGTCATCATTTGAGTTGAGACCTAGATCTTCAGGAACCATGACCCAAAGGGTCACATTTATTAAGACTTTGTTAACAGGTGATTCTCAGACCTGGGCATACAGTCTGCCCACCGGAGATTTAGCTTTGACCTCCGTAGATGAATTTTTTAAGGCTATGACAGTAATTTACGATGATCCAGACATTGCCTCGACTTCTGAGCGGAAGCTCAAGTTGTTGCGTCAAGGCAAGAGTCCGGTCGAGGAATATGCTGCCGAATTTAGGAGGTGGTCAGTTTCAGCCAGGTGGGACACCTATGCCCTTTTAGACTGTTTCTTATCAGGATTATCAGATGAGGTCTCAGACCTTATGTTAAGTCAGCTTGAACTTAAAACTGTCGATGAGGCCATTTCATCGGCCATCAGGATTGATCGCAGATTCCGCTATCAAAGGCAGACCCGGAGTAGGAACAATGTTAAAATGGTGTCCTACGCTGCGCCTCCAGTGACTCCATCTCCTCCCGTTTCACCTCCACCCGAGCCAATGCAGATTGGTCGGTCAAGACTGTCTCAAGTGGAGCGGAGACGCAGGATTTCTGAGCAATTGTGTCTTTATTGTGCAGAGGGGGGTCATAGAGTGCGAAATTGCCCTAAGAAGTCGGGAAACGCTACTGCCTAGGAGTAGTTGGGGGTAATATCCTAGGCGTACAGCTCTTACCCCTAGAGGATAAGCGGTTACTTCTTCCTTGTATGGTTACATGGGATGATAAATCTGAAGTCTCTGAGGCCTTCATTGATTCAGGCTCAGCGGCTAATTTTATGGATTACGAATTTGCAAATAAATTGAGTATTCCGCTCACCCCGGTAAAACCACCCCTCCAGGTTACGGCAGTGGATGATTCACCCCTGCAGCGTAACCATCCTCTGTCCCAGACACCAGAGGTGGAAGTCACTATAGGGGTGCTGCATAGAGAGAAATTGCAGTTTTTTGTGTTGCGCATGATAACCTCCACAGTCATCCTTGGCATGCCGTGGTTACACCTTCACTCCCCTCAGATAAATTGGGCCACTGGTCAGCTAACGAGCTGGTCAGCCCATTGTTTTCGTCATTGTTTAGTGAAGGTAACCTTAGGCCAGACCAGGATTCATGTGGAGGGAGTTCTGAAACAATATGCTGAGTTTTCGGACGTGTTTTGTCCCAAAGCTACCGATAAACTACCTCCTCATCGCCCTTTTGATTGCCCCATTGATCTTCGATCGGGTTGTATGCCCCCTAGAGGTCATCTCTACAATTTGTCTGGGCCAGAAAAGCTGGCCATGCAAGAATACATCCGTGAAAACTTAGCTAAGGGATTCATTCGCCCTTCCCGGTCGCCTGCCGGAGCAGGTTTCTTTTTTGTAAAAAAAAAAGACAGGGGCCTTCGGCCATGCATTGATTACCGGGGACTGAATAAGATCACAGTTAAAAATCGTTATCCGTTACCTTTGATAGACGATTTATTCACCCAAGTCACCAATGCTAGGATTTTTTCGAAATTGGATTTGAGGGGTGCATACAACCTGGTGCGGATCAGAGAGGGCGATGAATGGAAGACGGCCTTTAACACACCCGATGGGCATTACGAATACCTGGTGATGCCCTTCGGGTTGTGTAACGCCCCGGCCGTCTTTCAGGAACTCATCAATGAAGTTTTCAGAGAGGTGTTGGGTAAATTTGTCTTAATTTACCTGGATGATATACTAATCTTTTCAGACAACCTCTCTGAGCACAGGTCTCATGTCAAATTCGTGCTGCTGACAGCATGACAGTAGGCCAGTGGGAGCTGCTTAGTAAGGCAGGAAAGGCTGACCACAATGTATGACTCGGGCGTGCGTTTCACTCCATGATCTCCATCCTTCTTACAGAAAAAGGCAATTATAGAGGATTGAAGTCAGATATGAAATAATCTTAAGGGGTCAAGCATGCATTCCCTTTTCACAGGCTTCCTCTATTTCACAGGATTTGGACACTAATTTTTAGGTAAATGAGTTGCCTTATATCATCCTAGGCATGTATAGTACAGTAGTTTTCAAGTTAAAGGACACCTAAAGTGAGAGGGATACGAAGGCTGCCATATTTATTTTCTTTAACCCCCCTGGCGGTATAAAAAATTCCGCCAGGAGGGAGCGCAGCAGTTTTTTTTAAAAAAAAAATTTCTTATATCATGTAGCGAGCCCAGGGCTCGCTACATGATAGCCGCTGCTCAGCGGCATCCCCCCGCCCGCTTCAATCAGGAAATCCCGTTCAAAGAAAGGGATTTCCTGGAGGGCTTCCCCCGTCGCCATGGCGACGGGGCGGGATGACGTCACCGACGTCGGGTCGTCATTGGGAGTCCCGAACCACCCCTCAGCGCTGCCTGGCACTGATTGGCCAGGCAGCGCACGGGGTCTGGGGGGAGGGGTGCGCGGCGCGACGTATAGTGGCGATCGAGCACTACCATCCATTATAGTCTAACAACCTTTTTTGGAGGAGGCCAATTTATTTTTCAGTATGTTTTGAGGATGTGAGAGGAAACCCACACAAACACTTGAAGAACATACAAACTAGTATTCTGACCAGGGCTGGATTTTCCATAGGGCACTGTAGGCTCGTGCCTACAGACACCTAATTATGAAAGGGCAGCTCACTGCCATCCTCGAGTGCTTCCCTCCCTCCTTCCCTAGTCCTGAGTAGAGCATAAATGAGATTCCACCTGCAGCTGGTGGCATCTCTAGCTACCTAATACTTGGGGCCACCTGCGGATACTTAACATTGGGGATACTTCTGGCTACCTAATACTAAGGGGCACCTGTGGCCTATGTTGGGCAAGGAAAGTAGGGAAGAATAACAGCTGGGCCAGCCAGCACAGTTGTGGTGCGGTTCAGTGGGTGTTTGTGGATGGCAAAGTCTAGGGTACCATGACATCTGTGCCTATAGGCTACATTGTTGTAAATCTGGGCCTGAGTCTGGCTCAGATTCGTACCATGGACTCAGAGCTGCAAGATGAGAGTACTATCTACTACGCTACCATACTGCCTCATAAATGCTGCCTCAGGAACTGTTTACTGCCAGATAAACAGACTAGTACTGATGTGAGAAAGGGGCCCCCACTGTAATACCCCAGTAGGAACCACTAGTGTTTTACAGAGCTGGAATTATAAGGATGGAGCTCTGGCTTGCCTCTAAACATTCAGTGCAGTCCTATTTTCAGGATGCTGTACATTTATAGTACTATTTTATTACTATAACTGCTGTCGGTAGTGAATTTTGGCATAATATAAAGAATAAGAAATAAAAAGTCGTAAAAAGGCTGTTGATGGTTGTTCTCATGTGAGTATATTATGCGGTAACTCATTTAAATTCACATGTCAATAAATTCACTGCCTTCTTTTGACTTCACTGAAGCCCAAAAGAAAATCATTTTACTTGGAATTTTCAATGTTCGTACTGTCAGGCAGAAAATATCATGTTATGTAGTGGTCTGGTCTAAAAGGGTAATAGTCTCTTTATTATATGATGGTTGGCTGCACAGCTCTCAGCATGATGTAACATTTAGTCCATAATAACCAAAAACAATAAAATCAAACATAAAGATGATGGCAACAAATGGGTTTTGAAACAACATTCCCAGGAGGCATCATATTGTTTAACTCCCAACCTTCCCCCTTCATTGCACATGACTCTTATTAAACAACTTTCAGTAGAACTGAAGACGGGAATATTGCTTTTAAAGTCGGAGCTCTCCCTTTTTTCCTTGCAGTAGAATGACAGATATTATGCAGTTTAGTAGCTGCATGCATCCTCAAATATTGGAAAGGACTTGCTAAGGTTATTCTTTCAACTTAAATATAAGCTTGCATGCAAAGATCGTTTCATATCACGTATTTACTAGTATTGATCCCTCAAAGAACGATATGTTTCATTAGCAAAATACTTCTCTGAAAAGGCAGTGGTAATGATGTTAGATCATAGTATGAACCGGGCGGAGGCATATAGACAGAGGTCGACAGCAGGCCATTATGAGGAGTGTGTGTCTGAACCAACATGGGAGGTTAAAAGGAGGATTGACCAGATCATACAGCAGGGGTACAAGGATGGTTTTCTTGATAGCAAGGCAGTTGAATGTTTGTAGTGTGAACATCCTCAGACCCCTGTCGTATACTTATTACCTAGAATACACAAAGATCTTCTGAGTGACCGATTGTCTGCAGTGTTGGGTCGGTGCTATACGCTCGGTCAAAATGTGTTGACTCCTACCTACAAAAATGTGGCAGGAGAAGTTTTGTCCTGTCTTAAAGATACTAATGATTTTCTCAACAGTCTTGTTGACTTTGCCATGCTGCCAGAGGATGTTTTGTTCTGCGCCCTTGATGTCCAGAGGTTGTTTACCTCCATCCCCCATAAAGGTTTGTAGAGGGTGGAGTCAAAATGACTTGAGACATATTTACACAATGGTCTGATATACTTCTCATTGGACTGTTTAGAGATAGTTTTCGTGAGAATTATTTTTGATTTGATGGGTCTGCCTTACAAGTAAGCTACCAGTGAAGAGTTGGGGAACAAGGGTGTCTATCACCAGACTTATTCTGTTCCAACCAGTAAACCTTCAATTCTCAAAAGAATCACCCCAGAGCCCCCACCCACAACTGCACCACCCACACTAAGCCATGGCCCACTACTGTGCCGCCCACATTAATCTGCCACCCAGGGTCAATGCATACTCACAATCTTCTGTTAGTGTAAAGGATTCCTAGCTGAATGATTGTTGAGTAAGCAGTTGCAACTTTCTGGATGTTCAGTTTAACTGTCAACTAGCCTCAGTGTATCCACACCATGTCTTATTACAAGTGTCTTTTAGTTATATAGATTCCAAAACCAACCAATACAGTTGACCCTTTCATGAAGGAGTCAGCTAAATAACTGTTTATTTTTGGGGCTTTCAAGCCTTGACAATTTTAAGGTTTTTCTTAGCTGGGTCTTGTTATAGAGAAACTTAACTAAATGTGCAGATTACAACACTATTTGGTTGAAATGTACTCCTCCTCACGTGATTGTCTCTCTCTCTCTTAGTTACCGTTTGTTGTCTCTTTAGTGCATCTGGCAGCATAGCGAGTAATGTCATATTGTGCATGTACCTTGGACTGCTCATGCTCCTTCCTTCCTCTGTCACACTCCCACTCATCCCAGCACTCAGGTGATATGACTGATGTCCCATGGAAACCTGGTCTTGTACCATTATATTTATACTGAAGCAGCACATCATGAGGGTTTGGGGAAGGGCAGCTTGTCTATCACATATATGGCTCTACAAACCATATATGGTCCAACATTTACTGTAGATACCAGGACACACAGAAGTAGTTTCCTGTTTATGGAGCATAGGAAAACAAACTGTTGCATATGAGAAAAAATTCAGCATTCATGCATTCAAGTCTATGGGCTAAAGAGAGTTATATTTTTGTGAAATTACGCCTTATTGCAAAATTATAGCTCATAATTGTGTTTGCATGCAAAATTAATTTTGCATTATGATATTGCATCATAATGGGGAGTGGCTTAGTAGTTAGTGCTCTCGCCTATGTTCTCCCCGTGTCTGTGTGGTTTTCTCCCACATCACAAAAACATACAGATAAGTTAATTAGCTTCCCCCTAAATTGGCCCTAGACTACGATATGTACACTACATGATACATACATAGACATACACAGTGGGATGCAAAAGTTTGGGCAACCTTGTTAACTGTTATGATTTTCCTGTATAAATCATTGGTTGTTGTGATAGAAAATGTCAGTTAAATATATCATATAGGAGACACACACAGTGATATTTGAGAAGGGAAATTAAGTTTATTGGATTTACAGAAAGTGCGCAATAATTGTTTAAACAAAATTAGGCAGGTTCATAAATTTGGGCACCACAAAAAAGAAATGAAATCAATATTTAGTAGATCCTCCTTTTGCAAAAATTAAAGCTTTTAAACGCTTCCTGTAGGTTTCAATGAGAGTCTGGATTATGCTTGAAGGTATTTTGGACCATTCCTCTTTACAAAACATTTCTAGTTTATTCAGGTTTGATGGCTTCCGAGCATGGACAGCTCTCTTTAACTCACACCACATGTTTTGAATTATATTCAGGTCTGGGGACTGAGATGGCCATTCCAAAACATTGTACTTTTTTCTCTGCATGAATGCCTTAGTGGATTTTGAACAGTGTTTAGGGTTGTTGTCTTGTTGAAAGATGCAGCCCCGGCGTAGCTTCAGCTTTGTCACTGATTCCTGGACATAAGTCTGCAGGATCTGCTAATACTGAGTGAAATTTATGTGTCCCTCAACTTTGACAAGATTCCCAGTCCCTGCACTGGCCACACAGCCCCACAGCATGACGGAACAACCACCATATTTTACTGTAGGTGGCAGGTGTTTTTATTGGAATGCTATGTTCTTTTTCCTCCATGCATAATGCCCCTTGTTATGCCCAAATAACTCAATTTTAGTTTCATCAGTCCACAGCACCTTATTCCAAAATGAAGCTGGCTTGTCCAAATGTGCTTTAGCATACCTCAACGGCTCTGTTTGCGCTGTGGGGGGAGAAAAGGCTTCCTCTGCATCACTCTTGGATACAGCATTTCTTTGTGTAAGGTGCGCCGAATAGTTGAACAATGCACAGTAACTCCATCTACAGGAAGATGATGTTGTAGGTCTTTGGTGCTGGTCTGTGGGTTGAATCTAACCTTTCTCAACATTCGTCGCTTCTGTGTATCCGAGATTTTTCTTGGTCTGCCACTTCGAGCCTTAACTTGAACTGAGCCTGCGGTCTTCCATTTCCTCAATATGTTCCTAACTGTGGAAACAGACAGCTGAAATCTCTGAGACAGCTTTCTGTATTCTTCCCCTAAACCATGATGGTGAAAAATCTTTGTCTTCAGGTCAATGAGAGTTGTTTTAAGACCCCCATGTTTATACTCTTCAGAGAAAGTGAAAAGAGGAGGGAAACTTACAACTGACCCCCTTAAATACTCTTTCTCATAATTGGATTCACCTGTGTATGTAGGTCAAGGGTCACTGAGCTTACACAGCCAATTTGAGTTCCAATAATTTAGTTGTAAAGGTGTTGGAATCAATAAAAAGACAACAGTGCCCAAATTTATGCACCTGCCTAATTGTATTTAAACAATTATTGTGCTCTTTCTGTAAATCCAATAAACTTCATTTCATTTTTCAAATATCACTGTGTGTGTCTCCTATATAATATATTTAACTGACATTTTTTTTATCATAACAACCAACGATTTATACAGGAAAATCATGATGAATGATTAACAAGGTTGCCCAAACTTCCGCATCCCACAGTAACTATGGTAGAGATTAGATTGTGAGCACCACTGAGGGACAGTTAGTGACAAGACAATAAACTCTGTACAGCGCTGCAATATATGTCAGTGCTATATAAATATTAAAATAAATAATTCTGAATTATGCTGCAAGATTACTGCCATGCGAAATTCAAGCTCATCGCTATTCCTGAGCATTTTTTGATGCAAAGTTTATTAAGGAGTCTTTCTGTTGTTATACGAATGGCTGCAGAGAAAACGAACCTTGTGAGGACCACAATATCTGGATAGTGTAATGGTTAAGGGCTCTGCCTCTGACACAGGAGACCTGGGTGCAAATCTCGGCTCTGCCTGTTCAGTAAGCCAGGGCCTATTCAGTAGGAGACCTTGGGCAAGACTCCCTAACACTGCTACTGCCTATAGAGCGTGTCCTATTGGCTGAGGTTCTGGTGCTTTGAGTCCACTAGGGGAAAAGCGCGATATAAATGTTCTGTGTTTGTTTATTTGTATTTTGTTGTAGAGCCGTGTGCTGGTTACTGTGTGTTATTGTTTTGTCATTGGTTAAATGGAAACTGTATTCTTTAGTTTGCAAATCTTCAACAGAGAGCATGTTCATTAGTGTTGATTCATTACCAAAATTGTATATGCAGCTACCATGCACTATTTTACCTTGTAACATTGTGTGAAATTGGCACACACCCTCAAGTATATTATCATATGCTATCCAATGTGTTCTTTTATATGTTAATTACATACATGAACATAAACTTTTTATTCCAGTTACATGACTTAAAGAGAAACTCCGACCAAGAATTGAACTTTATTAAAATCAGTAACTGATACCCCCTTTTACTTGAGAAATCTATTCCTTTTCACAAACAGACCATCAGGGGGCGCTGTATGACTGATATTGTGGTGAAACCCCTCCCACAAAGAAATTCTGAGTACGTACTCTTGGCAGTTTCCTGTCTGTGAACCCTGTTGCATTGTGGGAAATAGCTGTTTACAGCTGTTTCCAACTGCCAAAACAGCAAGCAGCAGCTACATCACTTGCCAGCAGTAAAAATGTCACCATGTGATAAATGTCAGAATATAAATCAGGGATTTAAAATATTTTACAATGGGCAAACACTGACTAAATCATTTATACATAATTATCGTAAAAATGAAGCACTTTTTTATTATATTATTTTCACTGGAGTTCCTCCTTAAGGATTGCTAATGTGTAAGCCTATTATCTTAGCTTATTATCTTACTTATTGAAAATGTATCATTTTAAAGGATTGGAGCTCTGTTCACATACAGGATATATTTCTGTATAGCGTCCCATTAACAAGACAATTTTTAGTAAAATCAGGGATTTAAAATATTTTACAATGTACAAACACTGACTAAATCATTTATACATAATTATTGTAAAAATGAAGCACTTTTTTATTCGATTATTTTCACTGGAGTTCCGCTTTAAAGTTTGAATTACTGGTACTTAATATAAACATACACTATGTATCATTTGCAGGGTGATTAAGCAGTATTTGTATGCTCCCACAATAATTCTAGCATTGTATTTTCATGCATAAAAAGCAATACACAACCACTATGTGAAAAATGATGCGTTTTGCTTTTAAACTGTGGATGTTAGATATTTAAGTTGGAGGATAATCTGTGAAAACTAGGTGTTACGGCATGACTCTGGAGCATAAGTCAGCTTCTGTTGCAAGGATATGTTAACAAAAGACAGATTGCATTATTTTTCCATGGATAAAACATGTCAAATATTATACTTTACTGATGCCACTCATCGGCACATTTATTAGGACCATCAGAAGGAAAATTGAATTAAAACTGGTGCATAAGTGGTGCAGCTGCTCAGAGCGTGCAACCAGAGTCCTTCATCAAGAGCTCTGCTCCAATTTAGCACCAGTTTTACTTGATTTTGTTAACCCTAGCCTATTGTTCTATTAGGACATAATACAAGAATTGAAAAAAAAAAAAGGATCTATAAATACCTTTGTTTCCTAAGACAGGCCGTTTGTGAGGCCGCTTATGCTCTCCTCTCCCTTTTATTTTAAGTACAAAGTGATGAGGTCTACATTTTTGATGCTTGATGATGCATGGCTAGGAGAGCTTTGTTGGTTGTCCCATGTTGCTAGGATGCAGGAAAAGCAGGCAAAAAAAGGGCACTGGGGGCTTATAACCACTATTTACCATTTATAGCCACTTTTTATTTATTTACAGCTGCTATTTACCATTTGTAGCAGATAATTATGGCTCTTAACATTGCCACCTGTGGTGCACAAAAATATTGGGGGTTAGTGTTAGGAGGCAGGTTTCTTTGGTGTTAAGGTAGCGTGGGAATGTGTGTGGGGGGAGGGAGGGTGTCCTTAAGGCTTAAGGTTAGCCACCACCAGGGGGGAGGGGGTTAAGGTTAGGCACCACCAGGGGGGAGGGGGCTAAGGTTAGGTACCACCAGGGGGACCTTAGAGTTAGGCCTCTGTAGAGGGAGTGTTCTGTGTGAGAGTGAGGTTAGGTTAGGCCATAGTACAATATTGGTAAAAATTACTAATATTTTACTATCAGAATTAGTAATAGCAGATCTGTAGTCTGTACCCCACCTAGAAGTCTAATATGCAAATGTGCTGCCACTGGCACTCCTATACACTTGAGTTGATTTTTTTTTTATTACTATGATATGACCTGGTATTAGAGATGATGGTGAAATGTATTAAAGCAATAGTTGATCCCCTGATTTTTTTATGTGAGATATACATATGATAACACATAGAGTTAAACTGTAGACATATGTGTTTTTTACTGATACACACAGTACACAGACCTTTCTGAAGTGCTTCATGGAGAACATTAAAGCACTTACCTCACCAACTGAACTATAAAGGGGTCCACAATGTAATGCCTGCCACATTCTAAACAGATGCTGGGTAACCTAGTATGCTTTTAGGAAGAAACCAGAATAGATAAAGGAAACACACAAACACACAAGGAACATACAAAATTCCTAGGGGCTAATTTATAAAGTAGTAATGAATATAGGTTTCATAATATTGTCTGGCAACACCATTCATAGTCATATTCCTTCCTAATTCCTATTTATTCAAGTCAACCAAGCACTGGCAGAGAAAAACATATTAATAATGTGTATAAATATTACCAATATTACCAAAGTGCTTAAAGAGAAATACTGTCATTGTTGTTAAACAATCCCATCAGTTCAGCTTTGTATATTGTCAGGATATATGGCACATATTATTTGAAATTGTATCCCTTTTGTATTTGAATCAGATAATATGCTAATCTACACTTGCTCATACAAACTCTGTGATGACTGAGAGTGTCTGACCTTCCTGTGCAGTTTGTGCAGGTGTGGAAAACCAGCAACAATTGTTCTTCCTGTGCAGTTTGTGCAGGTGTGGAAAACCAGCAACAATTGTTCTTCCTGTGCAGTTTGTGCAGGTGTGGAAAGCCAGCAACAATTGTTCTTCCTGTGCAGTTTGTGCAGGTGTGGAAAACCAGCAACAATTGTTCTTCCTGTGCAGTTTGTGCAGGTGTGGAAAACCAGCAACAATTGTTTGTGTTCTGTGCACCTAAATACTCATGCAGGAAGGATAGGCTAAACTGGGCTGTCTGTAAGAAAAACTAGTGTAATACAGTATACAGATTTCAGATTAGAAATGGAACGCAACCTGGGCTTACAGTCAGTTTTCAAAACATAGCTGGGTGCAGACTAAAACTGAAAGGTCATTTTTTATAGCATTAAATTGCAAAATCATTTGTGCAAACCTAATAAATGTTTATAGTACATTTCTAGCAAAAGTGAAATTCCCCTTTAACTATACAAGAGAAAAAGGAGTTTCAAACACAGATATTTTAATTTAATTTTAAAAAGGGAAGTTTTGTATTCACAACATTTTAATGTTGTTCTTATAAATATATATATATATATATATATATATATATATATATATATATATATATATATATATATATATATACATATATATATATATATATATATATATATATATATATATATATATATATATATATATATATATATATATATATATATATATATATATATAGGCTGGCCTGGTGATTCTTTACTGGCTGACTTGGTGGTTTTGTGCTGGCTGGCATGGTGATGCTGTGCTTTGATAGCTGGGTGATGCAGTGTGGGCTGGTTTAGTGATATTGTGCAGTCTGGCTGGCCTGGTAATGCTGTGCCTGCCAACTGGCCTGGTGATGCTGTTCTTGCTTCTGCCTGGCCTGGTGAAGTAGTGTTTGTTGGTTGGTTTGCAGAAGCTGTGTGGACTGGCTGGCCTGGTGAGGCTATGTGATCTGGCTGGCCTGGTGATGCTGTGCTTGCCAGCTCACCTGGTGGTCATGTTGTGCTAGCTGTTGCCTCCTGGCTGGCTCCAGACTGTGGTGGCTGCCAACTGGGTCTGGTGTTGATGGGGGCTGTGTGGCTGCCGTATTTAATGGTGAATGTGAGTAATGTCCGGTGTGCGCATGCAGGAGGGAGCTACACATGCTTTCCAACCCGGTGGCAGAGCATATAACATGGCGCTGAGCATGAGTGAGGCACTGGCCGCAGGTGCACGACAGTGTGCGCTCGCGCATGCGTGGCCTGGCCGCGCATGTGCAGTCCACCCTGACTGGCAATAACGGAGCTTCTACCGAAGGATCCAGGAGGCTGAGGACGGCGGCGTGGGAGCGATCAGCGTGGCAGGGCTGGAGAAAACCTCATGTATGTTTAAAACTTTTATGTCCCATCGTCTCAGGTTTACTTTAAGAAGGAAATTAAGGACGTTTTAACGCATACACTTTCCAGCAAGTAGTTTACTAGCCACCCCGACATAGAAACCTGAATGTTGGCGGTATTCAGATTTCTATGGTTTTTCTCCAGTGACAAATGTATGGGTCAAACTTGAGGATGAACCGAATTCAAACACCAACGCTAATCACAAACAGTTTTATTGTGCAACTAAAATAAAGCGTTTATTTGCAGCTTTAGTCATGAGAAATTCCAATTAAAATCTAGACTGTGAGTTCATTTATACAAGCCTTCCATTTTTTTAAAGATCTTCTTTAGATCTATACTTACAAAGAATGTAATGGTCTTATAACTTTTTTTTTAGTTGTATAACGTTGTAAAAAAAGCTGCTTTAGTATTGTTATTGTTTTAAATACACATGGAGGTCACATGTAATTGTTAGAGATGCTGCTTTAATAGGCATGGTGAATTGCAGATTATACTAAGTAGTGTTCATTATATGATAATTAAATCCCTCTCTCTCATTTCTTTTCTAGCAAATCGAATGATCAGATATTTAAAAGCTAATGCAATATAAAAGGCACGCTTACGAGCATCAAATCTCAAACAAGCAAAGGCAGATTTATTTATTGTTTCATTTGCAGCGATCATGTTCACATCTTACTAGTTTCCATTGTTATTTCTGTCTTATTAATGTAAAAGGGACACTGGGTGCTCATAATGGAACTTTGGAATGCTTAATTCGGATAAGTGAGCATTTAGCATCAAGTAACAGAGGGGTACATGCAAAAAAGGCCAGCTAACTTAAAGGACGACTGATCCAAATTAATACAATAATAATAAACATAAAAGCACAATACTTACCTCTGTAGATTCAGTTTGCCATTGTCGTTCTTCTCTCAGTTGTCCCATTTGGCTGTAGCTCTACTCCGAATATCGTCATCTCCATCGTCAAAATGGCACTGACCCCAGAATAACTTTGCGGACAACTCTTCTTCTAACCAATTGGGATGGACAGGGATCTGGGGAAATATGGAAGCCCTACCATAGTCATATGTCTACTGTAGTCTAGAGACAATTTTTAGAGGAAGCCAATTAACTTATCTGCATGTTTTTTGGGATGTGGGAGAAAAACTGAGTGTCGGACATCTATTGCATTATGATCTACTCATAGTGTGGTAAGACTTACACATGTATTCTGCTTACCACAGTTTAGGAAACATCACTCCATTGGCCAGGAAACAGCAGTAATATTGCTGTGCACAGACATTGCATGGCAATATTATCCTTACTCACGACACTGTGTACCACCAGGTTACGTTATTAGCGTGACCCACGGTACTCGACTGCTATGGTAATGAGAATTACCGTTAATAGCACGATTTACCATAGCAACAGTCACGCTAGTCCAGTACCATGATTTGCACTAATATCATAACTTGTGGTACACAATGCCGTTAGTAAGGGTAATATTACTGCAGTCTCCTTCATCAGGCCTCATGTCACATATCGGTTCAAAACGAGGAGACAGTGAAGCCCTGGACTTCCAGTGGCAAGTAAAGAGCTGCACAGGAGATGGAAAGACAGCTGCATAATACAAGGAGAGGTAACTATAGATATGTGCCCTGTATATGTAGGTCCCACCTACTTGACTCATACATAAGCTACACCCCAACACACACACACTTTTAGGACACTTTTTGGTCCCAAAAATGTAGATTGTATGCGAGTATATATGGCACGCTTCCTCAACCCCAGGGTCCCTTGAGGACATTGCAGCGGTTCCCTAAGATTTCTACCTCCGATAACCACTCCCTCCGCTAATACAGATATTCCCTGAGATTAAAAAATTATTTGAAGGCTTCCTCCAGCATGAAAAGGATAAGAAAGCTGGTATTTTAAAATGTCCCTATTGTTGTAAATTACAGATTTAAATATTTATAGGTCACTTTTAACTGCGTTAAAAGTCTACTATTTTTTACTAAATACAATATATTATAAATCTAAAAAGGCAGTTCGTGTATGTTTTTTGTGTAGTAGGACTTTATAAAGGGAATTTCAAATGGAGGAGGATTTAGTCTCAAATCTCAAGCAATCAATTTTGTCATACTATTGAAGCTGATCAGTGACAGGCAAAGCCCAACAAGTTATGTTCCTGTTCAGAAGCGAGAGACACACTTAAGCTATAGGAAGATAATCTTTACTATGCAAAAATATACTCTTAAGTGAATTTCTGTGCTAAAGATGGATTAGTTTCAGCACAGAACATCATGGATTACGAAGTCCTAAGTTTCCTTGTCTGAATGGGGTCTTTTAAAGAAAACCAGAGATGATAAAAAATAAGTTTTATACATACCTGTGGCTTTCTCCAGCTCCATGCGCACGGATTGCTCCCATGCCGCCATCCTCAGCCTTCTGTATCGTTCACCGATACCGGTCCTGTAACTTCGGCCAGTCGAAGCCAGTCTGCACAAGAGAAATGCGCCAACTACATATCTCTCCGGCAATACAGAAGGCTTAGGATGGCGGCCTTGGGAGCAATCCGTGCGCATGGGGCTGAGGAAGCCCCAGGTATGTATAAAACTTTAATTTTTTATCGTCTCTGGTACACTTTAAAGGCAAGAAAAGAAAAGAAAAATATATATTTTTAGTTTGAATCTGATGTCAATGGCAATGAACTAATGATTGATGTATGTGGCTTATATGGTTTTAAAACATCTCAGTCTTCTTTTCAGAAAGAAAAAGGTCAGGATTGAATTGGCAGACGTTTGGTATAGTGTAGTAGTTCAAAGAGTTTTGTGCAAAATGATAAAACCTAATGTAAACTACCAATACATTCTTAAATAAAAGATATATGAAATCATATTTGAATCACTAACCCAAGTGACTTTGGCAATGCAAAAATTTACATTTACTAATAGATGTGAAATTTGTCATATCTAGTGGCAACGGAATGCCAATAAAGTGTCAATAATGTACATGTTTACAAGGCTAATTTAATCTAATACGAAATTAAGAATATGGTATATGGATGGTTGCAAATGCCTTTTGCAGATTGTTTTTTTTTTTGGGGGGGGGTCAATAAAGCTAGTTGATTGTAAAAATCCCAAAATAATGCGGAATACTTCTTTTTTTTGTGTGTGTGGGTGGGGGGGGGGGAGGGGGTGTACGTTATTATGCAGAAACCCGTTTGCGATTGGCAACTGTGGTAAACTTCTGTATTCTCTAATTGGTCTAATATTTCCAAAGACTTCTGATCGGCTTAAAATTTCTGTGGCAATCCGATTTCTGTGAATTCTGCATTCTGCGATTGGCCTGATATTAGAAGTCTTCTGATTGGCCTGAAATCCAAATTTCCACTGAACAATTCTATTCTGCATTCTCTGATTGGTCCAATGCTTCCAAGTTCTGCGATGGGGCTAAAAATTAACGAGTTGTGGTAATGTGGTATTTCCGGGGAATTCGGATTTCCACATACCGATTTTTGTTGTAATAAGCGGATTTCTGATCAATGACTCAGAAATCGGAATTCCATGGAAATCGGAAGCTCATCTCAAATAGGGTGAGAGCGCAGTCAGGGTTTGAGTTAGTCTGGGTTTTGCTTCTACACCTCAATCTAGTCTAGACAGATTGTTATTTAGCTCTCCCTTTTGTTCTTTTCTTCCTTCATTTCATTACAGTGCATGCAGTAAAGTCTGGTATTGTGAGAATCCGCGGAGACGCCGCCACACGGGGCAGCATGGCGGCGGTCTCCGCTTCCCAGCCAGCAAGTTCCGCCTTACATGCGGAACTGCAGGCACGGGCTGGTGGGGACACCGCCGCCGCGGCTGGCGACTTGGCGGCAGGTCCGGTGCTGCATCCGGCAGCCTTCAGCATGCGTTCGCGCGTGGACCCCGGGCCTGGCCTCTCTGCTACACAGAGGCAAAGGGTCACGCGCGCGCGCGCAAGGAGACAGGAGGTATACCACCTACTTAGGAGGGTCAGCTGACTCTCCAGTCAGCTGACTGCTGGAGCACTGAGGATTGGCTGGGTGGCGCTGCAGATGCGCTCCCAGCATATAAGGAGCCTTTCTTCAGTTGCTCCTTGTTTGCTGTCGTGAATACATTGCTGTGTTAGCGCTCAGACCTTAGCTGAGTGCCCTGGTGTTGATACTAAGGATTTCACACCTTAGTTAGGATTGTATTTGATATTGTATCTGTGTTTTGACTCCGGCTATCCTTGACTACTCTCTCTCTCAACGCTATTGTACCTCTGCCTATCTGATTCTTGTTGCCGACCTCTGCCTAATTACCAATTACTCTCCTGCCTTCCGCTCCTGTACTGCTACCGCCATCTCTGTTGCTGAACCCTTGCCTGTCTGACCTTTCTCCCTTCAGTGGAATGTCTCCCACTGGAGGGTTATTTCTGAGGCTTGCCTCTCCGAGACGCCTGCCCCAAGCAGACGATTGCTGCTAGGGGTCGAGATTCCTCACTCTGCCTGGGTAGAGGATCTCACTCACGGGGTTCCCATTCAGAGGTAACCACACCTCTGAGGAATTGCTGTGTGGTGGATATTTCCACACTTCTGTGATATATCACTGTATTTATTGTGTTTCTTTGCTGGGTGTCCAGAGGTTAGCAATATATCTGTATTATCGGTGATTCTGCAGATCGCCAATAATCAGGTATATCTGCATTCTTGGCGATACTGCAGATCGCCAATAATCAGATTCTCTCTGTGTGCTGACACCGATCATTACAGGTATTAGTCTGTTCTTATCCACTCCAGGGCCCATATGCAATTCACTTTTTTCACCTTAGTCTTCTCCTAGGAGATCATTTTTAATTTTGGACTTAAAATAACCTTTTCAGCACTTTTCAACTTAAAAAGTACCAAAAAGTTGGTGGAAAAGTACTATCAAAATTATTTTTAGTATTTTTTTGCTTTCTGGTGGCTTAAAACGCATTTTATTGGCATGTTTAAAAATATCACATAGGAAAAAAGTCGGATGAAAAAGGGAATTGCATATGGGCCCTTGTGTCTATTAGCAGGGTTATAATTATTTTATCTATACAGCGCCAACATAGTCTACAGGGCTTTACAGAGCACATAGTTATGTCACTAACTGCCCCTCAAAACAACTCACAATCTTTACTATACAGGTAGTCCCTGACTTACGAATGCCCAACTTACAAACGACCCACTGATACGAACGGAATGGATTCTCTGTTTCCATGGGAACAAGTCAAAACATTATTTTTTCAAATTGGACTTGTAGTTTTTGAGAAAATCGATTTTAAAAAAATCAAAGAAAAAATGGCTTTTTAACTTGTATAAACAGGTACAAAGGGCAGAGGTGACACAGAGGGGGGCACAGAGGAGGTACAGGGGACAGAGATGGCACAATGTTCCGACTTAAGAACAGATTCAGGTTAAGAACGAACCTACAGTCCCTATCTCGTTCGTTAACCGGGGACTACCTGTAGGCATAATGTTATGTTCCTAGTCTAAGGTGATTTTTTTTTTTGGGGGGGGGGGGGGTGATATAAACTCTCCAAAAAATGTTTTTGGGTTGAAACCAGAGGACCTGGACAAAAACCATGCGTAACATGGAAAGTACATACAAATTGCACATACAGTGTCTTGACTGTTATAATATAATATGGATCAGGCAAGGTTGGTAGACCTTCTTTGTGTGCCACCTGATAGATGCATGACAGCTGATAGAAAAAAAGTAAATGATTACGTGAAGATGAAAGATATAGCAATTCAACAAGCTGCAGATTAGTTTGGGGTAATCTAAGTTCAGGTCAGACAGCAGACTGGACAATGCCAAAGGACAAGCTGGATCAGTAATGAGATCAGATCATGATTTCCTTAAACAGCATAGAAGTCTAGACACAGCAAGACAGACAAACACGTGTGGCTCAGTCACTTGCACTGTGACCTTGTTTATATAATAGAAATCAATTAGCTGGGAGGGAGTAAAGCCCACAGATCTTTTGTTTTGGCAAGAGATGATGCTTGCAAATATTAAGTCATAAGTCCCCTAAGGTAATAGCAGTGCAAAAAGTCCAAATAAGGTAAAGTGGTTAATAAAGAACCAAGGAAAGCTGTCAGCCCAGAAATACTGTATCAGAAAAGTACAGATTTGTAAGATGGGGCAGAATGACCAGCAGTAAGCATGAAGCGTGTAGCAACAGGAAAAAGGGATGGAATTGTCCAGGGAGGCAAGGGGTATGGCAAGTCCAACAAGAGAAACACCATTGTCAGAGCCCTCCCTTTACACATGGATCAACCATTTTTACCTCTTTTCTCAGTTTGTACTTAAAGTGGACCCAAATTAAAAATACAATATTTCAGAAATAAAATCTATTTTCTAAATTATAATAATAAATAGCAGCTTTTCTCAGCTGCATGTGGACAAATATAAAATATTTTACATTTATTGGAGGAACCCCTCCCTTCCTTTCATATTGCCGGGACAGAATCCGGCAAACTGGTGGAGTAGGTGGTGTCCGTCAAAGGAAGAATTGCTAATGGCTGCCACCTGTATAACCCTAGTTATGATAGGCTTGAAGGAGTGTTTATTTATCTTTGTATGTGTCAGAGTGGTGCAACTAAATATTTTGAATTAAAAAAATGTTTTGTTTGGGTCCGCTTTAACCACTTGAGGACCCACCCTTTACCCCCCCTTAAGGACCAGCGTTATTTTTTGTGATCTGTGCTGGGTGGGCTCTGCAGCCCCCAGCACAGATCATGTTCCATGCAGAGCGATCAGATCGCCCCCCTTTTTTTCCCCCTATGGGGATGATGTGCAGGGGGGGTCTGATCGCTCCTGTGGGCAGGCATGTTGCGGGGGGGGGGGGGGGACCTCAAAATTCCCCCCTCCCTCTCCTACCTGCTCATCCCCGGTGATCAGGGCTGCACAGGACGCTATCTGTCCTGTGCAGCCAGTGACAGGCTGTCCCCTGTCACATGGCGGCAATCCCCGGCCGCTGATTGGCCGGGGATCGCCGATCTGCCTTACGGCGCTGCTGCACAGCAGCGCCGTACAATGTAAACAAAGGAGACAAATGTCTCCTACCTTTACATGTAGCTGATTGTGGCTCGCAGGCTATTCACGGAGACCCGCTCCGTGATCTAACGGGAAACAGCCGCTCGCGCGAGCGGCCTTTCCTGATTAATTAGGGAGGCACCTGGCGACGCACAGTTGCGTCGCTGGTCCTCCAGCTACCACCTTGCCGCCGCACGGTATGCGTGTGCGGTCGGCAAGTGGTTAAGTGTAGACAACACCTGTCTGCAATGCTGATCTTTTGCCTAAAATAGAGTCATAAACCTGCAACAAGCATGGAGCCAGAGAACAGTTAAGGTGGCTACACACCATACAAATTATTACATTTCTTTTCAATTCAAGAAGTACAATCAAATTTTCTGATTAATTGTAACACAACAAAAAATCTGGCCAATGCATCACACACACACGGGTTACATGTTTCCTCAATTATGAAAAAAAGATCGAAAACTCTGAAAAAAATGCTTGGGTCAAGATAAAGATAATGACAATCTACTGTACATTCATTTTCATGTAAAAAAAACCCTGAAAAATCCATCACTCCTGAGGGTTGATTGATATCACTAAACCGTGCTAACTCATAGCCGGCCGCGCTAGCGTTTTGCGCATGTTATAACGCGCGCAAATGCGAATTGTTACGTGCAATCGTGCGCGAAAGTGTGTTAGTGCACCAAAATGTGCACTTACGCGTGAAAATATGCATTTGTGCGCAAAAAAAATTACGTGCGTTATAGCACACGAAAAATGCTAGCGTAGCTGTGCTATGACTTAGCACGGTTTAGTGAATCAAGATAAAAATTTAAAAAACGATCATGTTTCTTGACCCCCCCAAAAAGTTTTAATTGTTTCTGTACAACCAATCTTTTTATTGAATTGCCATAAAATGAGGTCCTTTTATTGTATGGTGTTTGGCCACCTCTGCTTTGCGTAACTGTTCAGTGTCAGTGATTCAAATGAGACACAACAGTGGCCAGGCAAGTAGTGATTTGTAAAGCAGAAAAGCAAATTCTGGATACCTCTCCATAGGTTTCCTTTTTCAGGAAGATTGCTAACACATCACACATTATCTACAGTAGGTAAATAATTGCAGTCTCTGATTTAGTGTTTTTATAAATGCTGAACAAAATTCAACATTTTAAGACAGGAGGGAGTCTTTTTGTTTAGGTACAAGCAAAGGACATAAATAGCTGCAAAGCAGCCATAGGACATACACAACCAGAGTCAAGTGAAAAATACAATTTTCAGCCCTAGACTGTGCTGGCAAAAGTAGAGGGGGGAAAAGATATGAGCTAATCCTGCTTGTATGTAGCACAACAAGTACTGTGAAAACACATTTAACCCTCTGGGCGATACAATTATATCGCCAAGGAGGTGGAGCAGCACTATTTTTTTTAAATTTTTAAATTTTTAAATCATGTAGCGAGCCCAGGGCTCGCTACATGATAGCCGCAGCGCAGCGGCATCCCCCCACCCACTCCGATCGCCTTCGGCGATCAGAGTAAGCAGGAAATCCCGTTCAGAACGGGATTTCCTGCTGGGCTTCCCCGGTTGCCATGGCGACGGGGCGGGATGACGTCACCGACGTCATGGACGTTGGGACGTTGGAGGGAGTCCAGATCCACCCCTCAGCGCTGCCTGGCACTGATTGGCCAGGCTGCGCAAGGGGTCGGGGAGGGGGGGGGCTGCACGGCGAGCGGCGGTGGATCGGCAGCGAGCGGCGGCGATCGGAAGTTACACGCAGCTAGCAAAGTGCTAGCTGCATGTAACAAAAAAAATTATGCAAATCGGCCCACCAGGGCCTGAGAAATCCTCCTGCGCGATATACCCCGAGCTCAGCTCGGGATTATCGCTCAGGAGGTTAAAATGTTGTCCTTACGTGAGACTATATGCAAAGGCATATACATTACTTGCTATAGAGAATGCGGCGAGTAAAAGTTAGAGATATCCAAAATTGCACTGCATTCATACAACCATATCTTTCAGAATATAAGACATTCCAGAATACAAGATGCACCTAGGTTTAGAGGGTAAAAATAGGGAAAAAAATTGTCCTTCTGTGTCCCCATGTGTCCTCCTGTGTCTTCCTACTGTGCACCATGTGTCCCCTTCTGTCCGTCCTGTGGGTCCCACTGTGTCCTCTTTTGCCCCCTCCTGTTCCCCTTGTGTCCCCTCCTGCCCCTCTGTGTCCCTGTGTTCCCCCTGTGTCCCCTCCTGACACCCTGCTGGTCTCCTCCTGCCCCTTGTCCCCTCCTGCCCCCCGCTTGTCTCCTCCTGCCCCGTGTCCTCCCGCTGGTCTTCCTGTTTCCCCTGCTGCAGAAGGGGTGGGGCGCTGGTCTCCTCCTGGCTCCCTGTAACCCCAACTGCAAACCCGCAGTTCGTCTCTCTGTTCGTCTCCTCTGCTCCCCTGTGCGTAGAATAATTAGCGGCAGAGTAGCTCAACTCTCAAGCAATTGCAGTGGTGATCAGCAAACCTCCCCTCTTCAGCGCGCCTCCCGCTAGTTCAGCAGAGGCCTTCACTAAGGGAAGCTGCACGGGAGAGGTCTGATGATTGCCGCTGCAATCGCTTGTGGGGTGAGTCGATGCTGCCGCTAATTATTCTACATACAGGGGAGCAGAGGAGACCAGCGGGTGACGGAGGATCACACAGGGGTACAAGGAAGGGAGTTCTCAATGTCGCAGAGGGTTGGCGGTTCGAATTGGTGGGCAATAGTAAGTCGAAGACTCCCTGCCTTTGCAATATAAGATGCAGGGACTTTTTCTCCGCATTTTTGGGGGAGAAAACGTATGTGTTATATTCTGAAAAATACGGTATGTGGGTTGCTTCTAGCTGCATTGCTAAATGTGAACTAACAATTGTATGGTCATGTTTACAACCCGAAGTTGTACCAGACCGCAGTATCCAAACACACTTTCTACAGTGCATTTCTGTATAGCATGCACTTTAATGAGCATGTTACCATAGCAATCTTCATTTTGCAGGAGTTACACAGCGTCCATAGTGTCAACTATGGCAACTACCACACTACCGAACATTCTCCTTCTCCAGAGTCAATAAAATTGTCACTATATTAGTAAAATAGGAAGTGTGATACCCGTGCGTTCGTATATATTAATTGACACACTTAAAGGCACTGTGGATGTGGCATTTTACAGTATTTTGTGTTATTCTTGGGCACAATTGGTTTATAGCTGATTTTTTTTTTAACAATTACATTTACCAGCCCAGTCTAGCGTGAGAAATAGGATTTTGAAATAGGAGTTTGGTTTTGTTTTGATTCTGCCTTGATAACGACACTGTGGCCCATATGCAATTCACTTTTTCTTCTGAATTTCCTCCTAAGAGATAATTTTTCATCTTCTGTTTAAAATAACTTTTCAGCATTTTGCAAATGAAAAAGTACCCAAAAAATTGGTGAATAAGTGCTATAAAATAATTTTGAGTATTTTTCAATTTACTTATTTGTAAGTGGTTAAAAGGGCATTTTATTGACAAAATGTAAAAATATCACCTACCGTTTTTCCCGAATTTAAGACACTGTCTTATATTATATTCTTTTTTTCTTTTGGGGGGGGGGGGGCTTATTTTCAGGTGAGGGGGGCTTTCTCTAAGGAGAGGGATAGATACTTTTAGTGTATGGGGAGGTTTGTGGTCTCTTACCGCATCTTCCTTGTGGCTGCGTCCCCCTTTCACCCTCACGCTGACGCTGTACGCAAGGTCGCCTCTGTGCCCACGCTCCCTTCTCATCATTATCAGTGTGCGCTTGGGACGCATCAGCCAGGCTCACATTGATTATGACGAGAGAGAAGCGCACGCATAGAGGCGACCTTGCGTACAGCATCAGCATGAGGGTGAAAGGGGCCCCATACAGCTTCAATACTCTGCCAGGCACCGCATCAGTTACAAGGAATGGAGGGGGATGCAGCAACAAGGGAGATGTGGTAAGAGACCACACACCTCCCCATACACTATAAGCATACCTTTTAAGCTAGGTCTTATTGTCGGGGGAGGGCTTATATTTCAAGCGTGCTTTAAAAATAAGCTAGGGCTTATTTGCAGGGGAGGTCTTCTTTTAGGGGAAACACAGTAGGAGAAAACTTAGGAAACAAAGTGAATAGAATATGGATCACAGTCCTTTACTTCAAAATATTGGATTTGTGAGGTGTTAAAATGCTAAACCTTACCGAGGTTTCCAACATTCACTTAGAATAGTGAAGCTGGGCTTCCATATTTATTTCCTTTTAAGCAATACCATTTGCCTGGCTGTCTTGCTGATCTCTTTGGCTGCAATAGTGTCAGAATAACCTACCTGAAATAAGCATGCAGCTAATAGAGTTGGACTTCAGTCAGAGCCCCTGATATGCATGCTTTTTCAGGGGCTGTGGCTAAAAGTATTAAAGGCAGAGGATCAGCAAGCCAGCCAGGCAATATGCATTGTTTTAAAGTAATGAATATGGCCACCTCTGTATCCCTCTCGCTTTCGGTTGCATTAGCGGTATGGACGAGCTCAGCTCCTCCATGACCGCGGCGCTGGATTGCTCATGCCCTGGTGGGACGATTTTCACAATTTTTTTTAAACACGCAGCTAGCACTTTGCTAGCTGCGTGTTGTTATCGATCGCCGCCGATGTGCCGCTACCTGCCACATTACAGGCCCCCCCAAGACCCCTGCGCCGCCTGGCCAATCAGCGCCAGGCAGCGCTAAGGGGTGGGTCGGGACTCCCTCTGACGCCATGACGTGGATGACGTTGATGACGTCATCCCGATCGTCGCCATGGCGATGGGGGAAGCCAAACAGGAAATCCCGTTCTGAATGGGATTTCCTGTTTGCTCTGATCGCCGGAGGCGATCTGAAGGGGTGGGGGGATGCCGCTGCACAGCAGCTATCATGTAGCTAGCGCTAGGCTAGCTACATGATTTAACAAAAAAAAAATAATTTAAAAATGTGCTGCGCTGCCGCGCTAGCCATTCTAATAGAACGGCAGGGTGGTTAAGTGCAGTTTCTAAGCACCTCAGCAGTACTTCTGCATGCTATACCACAAGAAGCATAAAACTCTATGGGCCTGCGCTTGCTGCTATGTAAGGAGCGTGTCTTCACTTAGTTACACGCTTTGCGTACATAGCAACACGCATAACTTTAACTGCGGGCGGTACTGTGAAGTATGGTTACCGTGATACTTCACTCGCCGCCGCTACTATGCTAATTTACATAGTTGTAACAATGTAAATTAACATAGCAGCGGCCGCGAGTGAAGTATTGCGGTAACGATACTTCACAGTACCGCCCGCAGTTAAAGTTATGCACGTTGCTATGTACGCAATGCACGTAACTATGGGAAGGCACGCTCCTTACATAGCAGCAAGCGCTGCCGCCATAAGGGTCCTTTTACGCGTTAGTATGCGTTTTTTCCATAGCAGTGCATTGTGAAAAAGATTTTAGTTAAAATGCATATAGTAAGAACTGATCCATAGGAAACCACGGGCATTACTTTAAAAAACAGTTTTCTTTACTTATAACTGAGAGCAACTGATTAAGTGTAAAATGACCCTTAGGCTGGAAAAGAGTGCACTCCTTCACATTAAGCTGCTCTGCTATGCAGCACAGTTTGATGAATGAGGTCCATTTCCAGTGTTTCTCAAACCTGTCCTCTTGACTCCCCAATGGTGCATGTTCTGCAGGCAGGCTCACCTATGCACAGGTGGAGTAATTAGTGTCTCAGCTCGGTGGATTCCATGTAGCTGAGACATTAATTACCCACCTGTGCATAGGTGAGGTTGCCTGCAAAACATGCACCGTTGGGGAGTTACAAGGACAGGTTTGAGAAACACTGCCCTGTTTGTTGATATTCTGCTACAACGCCAGGACACGTTTAACCATATTTCTCAGAATTCAGCTTCATGTTAATATTTTCAACCCATACCAAGTGCTTACAAATCCCCCATGTAAATTATTCTTAATGACAGCGAAATCTATGGATAGTTAAGAATATAAAAATGATTCACACAGTGTGACACGTAATCTATATGTTTCTGGAGCAATGTTGTGTAAAGTTCCTTGTTGGAGTTAAAAGCAATACGATTTTGTCATTTTGATGTTCATCTCATTTTTGTGACAGGATCTGATAAGGGCGTTCATGCGAGTGATCATACGGCCGAGAATCGATAAATTGTACACGACATCAATGATTTGCTTTTTACATGTCATGCTACAGAACTAATCAATAACCAATTAACCCGAGGAGTGAACAATGAAGCTGTTATCCATCCAACTGCTATTGTCATCAGAACTTGCATTTAATTACTTCCTTTTTTAAAGATACTATTACTTGCAGTTTTCTATTTTATTCTAGTTGATTAAGCAATAGGCTTTATGTTTGCCCTTCATGTGTGTGCAGCAATTATGCACCCTTATTAAGAGTTTTAGGAAATGATGTATGCATAGTAATTGTGGACCGTCTTAGTCTTTGCCCTTGCAGCTATCCTTAAAGGGATCTGAGCACCCAAAACAAATAAATGTGGGGGGTTCATAAATGGAGTTGGCCATGGAGGGGGTGACAGGCCAGGTGACAGGCATTACTTAACTTCAGGGGGCTGCTTTCGTAGCCCCTTATCTGTTTACGCTCCTCCTTCTCCAGGTAGACCCGCAGTTGCAGCAGATTGAGGTGCATGTGGCAGCGTCACATTTAGTGATGGTCATGTCTAGGAGAACTCATGGAGAAGCATGTGATCAGTTTGGTCAGGGGATAGATATGTAATTCTCTGATTTGCTAGGCATGTTCATATGCTAAAGCAGGATGTGATCACAGCAAATCAGAGCTTTGCAAATCTATTGGCTGATCAAACAAATCACATTTCTCCATGGGTAATCCTAGACATGACTATCACAAGTTGCGTGTTCCTAGTTGCCGCAGTGCATGGTGGGACATGTAGTCCTTTGATGTGAGTTCATCTCCTGGCCATGACTTGTACTCACATCTAAGGACTACATCTCCCAGCAGCGTTCAGGCACTTGGGAAACACCGCCACGGAAGGCACTTCGGGAAAACACCACCACAGCCGCTTGAAACTGTGCCACCTGCTGGTGTCCCTGGGGAAGATGGCAGAGCACATAAAGATCTGGGGCTTGGAAAGCAGCCCCCAAAAGTAAATACACCCCCCTTCCACCTCTCCTTCAAAAGCCATAGATCAGGCTCACATTTCTTACAAGCGTATTGTGATTGCATATCATGATTTGCCATGTACAAGGTCTTGCACATTGCACATACACCATTTATGCATTATCAATGTGTTAACAATGTTGACTTCCTGTTTGAATGTCTTAAGCAGTTTGGCTGAACTGAACAGCAGTCAGAGTTCTATCCAAACAACTTTTTCTATCAAATCATCACACAAATAAGTAACCAGTAAAAGAGGAGCTGGGAGGAAATATCAGGAATACTTTCCTCTGGGCACAAGGTTGTTCTTTATCACCTCCTTCCACTGTATTTAGTGGTACAATGATTGTGGTTCGATCAATGCTCAATCAATTTCTTATTAAATCTATTGAGATTGAGTTTTATGTGTGTGTGTGTGTGTGTGTGGGGGGGGGGGGGGGGGGGGGGGTCACATTGCCATATTGGACTGTAATTAACCTAAGTAAGATATTCCTAGCCTTAATCTAATGGTAGACATACAGGGTTAATGAAAACCTGAATGAATACTATATTGTCAAGTTGACTCAAATCAAACTAGGCAAAAGTACAATGGGCCCGATCCAACTGACAATGGCCCATATGCAATTCACTTTTTCACCTCAGTTTTCTCCTACGAGATGATTTTCCATCAATTTAAAACAACTTTTTAGCACTTTTCAATGGAAAAAGTACCAAAAAGTAGGTGAAAAATTACTGTAAAATTATGTATTTACTTATTTATTGTATTTATTTTATATAGTTATATATTTTATGTATTTATATGTATTGTATTGTATTTATATATTTTATGTACTTTTTTCAGGTATGTTTTGTTACTTTTTCAATTGCAGAGTGTTGAAAAGTTATTTTAAACAGACAAAACTGTTTAAACTTAGAAGAAAAGGTGACTTGGAATGGGCCAAATATATTTTAAAACCATAGATCGGAAGGACTATCTATATTTTTATATTAAATTGAGATCCTTTCAAATAGGTTAAATAAAATTCAAATCTGTGTGTGTATGACCAGCAAGTTATTCATGCAAGCAAAAAATATTTTGTGGATTTCTTTTTGGAGCGAGTGACCTTTACTCCAAACTATATATTGTTGCCATGGTACCCAAGAAATGAAGTTTTCGCTTTCTGACAATATTAGCAAACCATAATTAAATACAAATTAAATTCGAACATTATTTTTTGAAATCATCATATTACAAAAAGTCTTATTTGACAGTGATAAATGCTATCTTCTTTTTTTTTGGATTGCAAATCTCAATTGCTACTTTAACAAGTAATAGAAAGTGACAATCGGTTTTGGAAAGGTAAATATATACAGCTGGAAACCTTTGTTAGTAGCAGTTTAATGCCACCTAAAACTGATGTTCCGTTTTTTCGCGGACAGATTCTTTGGAGGCTTCATTGATGAGATTAATCTGTAGTGATTTGTTTTTCCTCCACCTTCCACCAGACAATAAAGAAGGTGTCACTCTCTGGTGGCATTTCCCAGCTATTTGTGTTTCCAGCATTATGAAGTTGGCCTTTAAATATATTGAAATGAATTAAGCTACAATTCTGATGAGGTATGCCCAGGGAAATGGATATTAGAAAACCTCATAAGGCAGTGATAAGGGACATCAGAAATTGAGCTAAGGATATGTGTGTTTATGGGGGACATCTAGTGGTGTTTTAAGTCTTCTTTTATCCAGTACACAGATTTATATTAAGCTAGACATGCACTATTAGACATCGGACTCAATCCCAAACCCTGAATCTAATGAAAATCTATAAAAAAGAGTGCTGTACAAACTTACAATTGTCAGCCCCCCCCCCCCCCCCCCCCCCAAAAAAAAGAAAGAAAAAGAAAACAATGTTGTTGGTATTATAGTTTTTGGATGACTTGCTTACCTCCAGTGGGAAATAATTAAAACTTACAGGATATGTGAGATGGAGACTTTGTTGAATGTGAGTTTTAACAGGGTCAACCACCTTTATCAGGTATGTACATAAGTGCAGCACATCCATCAGGCCCAAAACCAACAGCTTGTTAATTGGGTGTATCCTCCTCTATGAGGTAAGTCACTTGACCTTTTGGGAAGCTACGTGGCACACTTATGCACATGCCCCCATTCTTCTTGTGCTGCTGATGTGAAACAGCTGTTAGCTGCTCTGTTCATCATGGGAGACCCACCTTGCTTACACCCCGTTTGTTACACACCTTGTTTATTGTTTAAATAAGGTCTTTTGCAGTTAATGTGGAGCCCTGCAGTTCCACTTTTTGTTTTTCTGCTTGTTACCTTTTGAACGGTTTTTAGTTATTTTATACTTTTTTGCGGGTACACCCTTCCCAGTCTTCATGCTATGAGATAGGCTATTCAGGTTATATTGTGCAGAGTTTGTGTTATGTTATGCTTGAGTTATAGTGCATTACGGGTGGGGTCGCGTGTGCTAAGGAGGAACTATACACCACTCGGCGTGCAGGAATCCAGCGTGGAAGGTCCGGCTGCCAACAGAGCGCCAATCCGGAGTTGCGCACGGTGGAGAGCCCATCTAAACTCTATGCTGTGATCATCTGCTGCAGATTGTGAGTGCAACGGATGTTTTTAACTCTATTTTAATAAACAGTATTACGCTATGCGAAGTGTGTATGCTTATGTTTTGAGGATTAGAACATCTCGTGAAGTATATCGCTTTCCTTGTGAGGACTGTCCATAGCCAGGGTGAGTGACTAGAACCTCTCTAGTGGGGGTCTGTGAGAGTGGGCAGAAACCTCTGTAGTGGGGGTCTGTGTGAATCTATTCCAGCTGCTAGGGTGCATTGTGAAGAGGTGGAGCCAGTGAGCTAGGAAGGGGGCTGAGACCCTTCGCTGAGTCCTATGGGAGAAAATCGCTTTACAAATGTTATTGTATTGTATTGTATAGTGCTGACTCCCGTGATAAGAGTCAGTATATCCAGTGAGTGCGGTTTTGATTTGCAAGTGACTCTGGAGTGACATATGCCTTTACCAATGGTTTTGGAGTAATAGATGGTGGAAGATCACTGGACTTTGATGATAGAAACTGTATAATATTGGGATAGCGCTGCTGTTAATTTTTGCATTGGTTTGGTGGGGATGTGGTGATCCTTCACAGTAGGCGCAACTCATCGGAAGATTGTTTGTGTGAAGAAACAACTGGCACTTTTAATTTGTTTGTTTCTGCTGGCGCAGTGTTCAAAACTTTTCGTGTAGTGCATTACTACACAACCCACGTAGTGGAAACTTGCCCTTAAAGCCCTGTCGTAGATGTACATCTGCACAAGCGAAAATTTCATCCCACTGCATACAGTATGTTCTCTTGTTCTGCATTCTTCTCAATGGTTAATAAATCCACACACGGGTGTCCAGATGACTGGCTAAACTTTTGCTTTACTTATAAGAAAAAGTTTTGTGGAAAATAGATCTATCCATATGAGGTTTTAATAAGCATGTCCATATTTCTTTTATTATGCAAATCTGAGCCCTCTTGACACCACCTCACATGAGTTCCATTATAAGTTCCTTTCACTTCTTTAATGCAGTGCCATTAATTCTTTGGTATCTTTTATCATGCGTATATTAAAGCACTCAATTTTTACTTGTCACCTTTGTTATGTTTGTATTATGTTGTTCCCTTAATTGAACTAAATTGACCATTGTGACTGTGATCCCAGCTGTAGCTGTCATATCCGACCTCAGGGATCACGGGAAGAAAGGAGACCACTGTAATTTTACAGCCATTACTGTACACTTAATTTATATACTAATATTTAACTTGAGCAGGTCATTTAAGCAGGCTGGGCTTTTTGTTGCATTGAAATAGTCTCGGAATATGTTCTCTCTGCTTTCCGTAGCTTAACAGGAGGGAAAGTGTTTAGTTTATGAAAAGCATTCATCAGAAGATTGACAATTTAATGAAAATGTATATATATATTCAAACAGGCTTATCCTAATAATATTTACTATCTTGACACAACAGGCAGTACATCTTTGTCCTTGGGTGTTATGGCTTTCAGCAGTCTTATCAGGATGCGCACACATGTGCATGCTAATGGTGGGGTGCGCCTATGTAAGCAAGCACATCAAAATGCTGATAAAGGCGCGCAAAGCGGTGCTCACCATTGTCATTATGGCTATGCTGTTAATAACCAGTCTGGTCATGGGCTGCAAGACTGTAATGCTGATTCCCACCCATTGATCAAAGTCAGTAGTCGACGATTAACTGATATGCCAGAGATTATTGAAGACCGGTTTGATAAAGCCTTTACTTTATAAAAGCCTGCACATCATTGCCCGCTGAGTTTATAACAAAGAGTGAGAGAAAAAGCGGCAATAGACATTTGTACTCTGAAACTCTTATTACTAAAGAAAGTCACAAAGCTTAGCAAAATAGGTTAATCAACTTGATAATTAAATTTATAATGCTTTGCAGTTATAATCAAATCTCCAGCCTTGCCATAGCGCTGGCTGCGCTGCTTTCTTTCACTAAGACTTGGTTCACACTCTGCCGGACTAAATTGCAAATATGCCTCTGTTGCCCACTTGTACAGCTCCAGGGTTTGCTGCAGGGTCCGCTGCTACTGCAGAGCAGATGTTGGCCAATCAGTGATGAATAGTACAAGTCAGATTTGTGTGTTGAGGAAATACAAAATACAAAAACAGACACAGTACAAATGGGTCAAAAGGATCCAAATTGATACGTGTGAACCAGTATCATGGCTTCAACCCATGCAGTTTGAGGCCCAGCAGTAAACATTAGTTCACACTAATTCCTCTTAGTGATGATCGTAATCCGCTAATTACGATTACGCAAATTTTAACGTTCATTTTTACAATTTCGCCTATATGTAATTCCGATTTGTGCATTGCACCAATTTCGTACAGTCATTCGTAATTTTGTGTAAAATTATGTGTCATTTTCATGTAATTTCAGGCCAATTTTGGCAGCGAATAGCAAAGCCCCCATACATGCTATTGATGCCAACATTGCTACATCTGTTAAGGGCAATAGTGAGTACAAGTCAAAATACAAATTTTCCAAAAATACCTTGTGGTTTTTGAGAAAATCAATTTTAAAAATACAATTAAAAAACATTTTTCTTTGTATTTTTAAAAACAATTTTATCAAAAACTAAAACTTTCTTTTTGAAAACATTTTTTTTGACTTGCACCCACTATTCTCCATTGTGTCTACATTATGCTAGATGTTGAACATAACTTACTGTATGTTAGGCAAGTGCATTGTGCCTGCTGGATTGTGTTGAGACATGCCAAAGTAGAATTGCTGAAGATATTGTCCCCCAAGTCCATATACCTCTAGTGGTATACTGTAACTAAAGCCAGTTCATCATCTAATACAGGGGTGCCCCCACTTTTTCGGCTCGTGAGCTACTTTAAAATTCGCAGAGGCCAAGAGATCTACCGACATTTCAAATGCACCCAGACCCCCCCACCCCCACCCGGAAATGTAGTTAGGTATAGGCCCCTTCAGTATAGGTTAGCTAGGTATAGGTCCCTTCAGTATAGGTTAGCTAGGTATAGGTCCCTTCGGTATAGGTTAGCTAGGTATACGTCCCTTCAGTATAGGTTGGCTAGGTATAGGTCCCTTCGGTATAGGTTAGCTAGGTATACGTCCCTTCAGTATAGGTTGGCTAGGTATGGGTCCCTTCGGTATAGGTTAGCTAGGTATACGTCCCTTCAGTATAGGTTGGCTAGGTATAGGTCCTTCAGTATAGATTAGCTAGGTATAGGTCCCTTCAGTATAGGTTAGCTAGGTATAGGTCCCTTCGGTATAGGTTAGCTAGGTATACATCCCTTCAGTATAGGTTGGATAGGTATAGGTCCTTCAGTATAGGTTAGCTAGGTATAGGTCAAGACAAAAGACAAATAACATTTATATTGCGCTTTTCTCCTTGCGGACTCAAAGCGCCAGAGCAGAGCAGCAGCCACTAGGGCGCGCTCTATTGGCAGTAGCAGTGTAAGGGAGACTTGCCAAAGGTCTCCTACTGAATTAGTGCTGGCTTACTGAACAGGCAGAGCCGAGATTCGAACCCTGGTCTCCTGTGTCAGAGGCAGAGCCCTTAACCATTACACCATCAGCCAACTGCTTCAGTATAGGTTAGCTAGGTATAGGTCCCTTCGGTATAGGTTAGCTAGGCATACGTCCCTTCAGTATAGGTTGGCTAGGTATAGGTCCTTCAGTATAGGTTGGCTAGGTATAGGTCCTTCAGTATAGGTTAGCTAGGTATAGCTCCCTTCAGTATAGGTTAGCTAGGTATAGGTCCCTTCGGTATAGGTTAGCTAGGCATACGTCCCTTCAGTATAGGTTGGCTAGGTATAGGTCCTTCAGTATAGGTTGGCTAGGTATAGGTCCTTCAGTATAGGTTAGCTAGGTATAGCTCCCTTCAGTATAGGTTAGCTAGGTATAGGTCCTTCAGTATAGGATAGCTAGGTATAGGTCCTTCAGTATAGGTTGGCTAGGTATAGGTCCTTCAGTATAGGTTAGCTAGGTATAGGTCCCTTCAGTATAGGTTAGCTAGGTATATGTCATTCAGTATAGGCTGGCTAGGTATAGATCCTTCAGTATAGGTTGGCTAGGTATAGGTCCTTAAGTATAGGTTAGCTAGGTATAGGTCCCTTCAGTATAGGTTAGCTAGGTATAGGTCCTTCAGTATAGGTTAGCTAGGTATAGGTCCCTTCAGTATAGGTTAGCTGGGTATATGTGCCTTCAGTATAGGATAGCTGGGTATATGTGCCTTCAGTATAGGTTACCTGAGTATATGTGCTTTTAGTATAGGTTAGCTGGGTATAGGGCCGGGCACACGTTTCAACCTGCTTCCCTCGGTGGCGTCCTGGTCTTCACTCCCTCAGCTGCGGCTGCCTGGAGGGCAGATACGAAAATTCGGCGGCTGAGGGAGGCTCCGGTGGGCAGCGTGAGTGGAGTTGAAAGTTTTGCTTCTCTCCTCCCCTGATTGGCCGCACCTCTCTCCTCCCCTGATTGGCTGCGTCTCTCTTCTCCCCTGATTGGCTGCGCCTCTCTCCTCCCCTGATTGGCCGCGGCTCTCTCCTCCCGATAGGCATCGCGATCAGAAACTGCGTTGCAAGCTGCTGGCTGCCAAATTCAATTGGACGCGGCCATGAGGCCGCGATCTATCGATCAGGTGGTCACGATCTACCGGTAGATCGCGATCGACCTATTGGGCAGCCCTGATCTAATAGTTTTGTAATCAGAGGACCAAATAAGAAAATATTACAAACTAATGTAAACATTTTGATCTGAGGAAAGTTAGCTTTCATGTTCTAGGGGTTTTGCTGTACCTGGTGTTTGCGTTGCATTATCACCAATATTCAGACTGGAGGCATAACTATAAATCATGGGGCCCTCCAGAAAATAATTTATCTCCCCCCCCCCCCCATCATGTTCACACTTCTTTCTCCATCTTCCTTTGGGGACATCCACAGCTTAGGGTCATAAAACAAGCTCATAACAAGTGTAGCCACAACACCTGATTTGAGGGTGGTAAAGTGAGTAGTTGATGCCCCCCAAAACTCTGGACCCTCCTGCAGCTGCAGGGCCTGTGTCTCCTATGCAATGTAACCTGTATCAGTAGATACAGCATGAATTCTTTTAGCAGGGTCAGATTTCTGGAAAGGTCTCTAAGGCCTAAGCCTTGGGCAGATCTTAGTGAGGTGGCTGGACATGGAAGGGGAGTACTGAATATGGAAGAGAAGGCTACACATGTAAAAGAAAGGCTGCAAATGGGGGACAATACATGGAAGGTGTGCTTAAAAGACAAAAGCTGCTGTACATGGGTGTTACACACGGAAAAGTGAGTTGCACATAGAGGGTGGCTGCCACACATGTAAGGAGAACCACAAGGAAGTTAGCCTAGGGGCAGAATAAGTTTAAATCTGGTCTTGAGTTTTAGCAGGTTAAAAAAATGATACACGTGGAAGCTTACATTGTTTTTGATAGGGATTATTGTTTAAATTCTGCAATTTCCAAATTGAATGCATGTTCCTACTAGAAACAGCTGGCATAAATGGAGAACAGCCTGATTATTTAGCAAAATGGCATTTAAAGTGGGTGGACCAGGACCACAAGGAGCTGAAATTTGAAGCACAGCACCAGTTCTTTTATTACTACAAAAAGGTGTGCAGCCTAAAAATAATCTGCTACAAATAGAAAAGGCACAACAATCTTGTTCACCACTGCAAAAGTGTTTTATTTAACAAGGTTTACTATCCCCCAACAAACAGCTGGCTTTAGATAGATAGATAGGTAGATAGATAGATAGATAGATAGATAGAAAGAATGATATTGCCTAAAAGTCAGAAGTAAACAATGATCTAAGAGTACAATACATTTTAAGCAATTGGCTTTTGAAAAAATTCACCCACAATGTATTATTATGAATCAGGCAAAAATGGCAACGAAGATTTGGGTGCTGCCAGAGCCACCATAGGCCATAATGTGAATTACTGCTATGGCAGCGCTCAGCCAGTAATTTGGACGTCAAAAGATGGAGCAGAGTTATGTCTTTCCCCATGGTAATTAACGCTGCCATGACTTTAGCAGGAGCAGGGTGAACCATTCTTCGGCTTTATCCTGCAGCCAAATGTCTTGGCGCCTTAATTACATGTTTGCATATTATAATTATGCACCTATAGGACACTAAGTTCATTATTGTTTCACTAAGGGGTGTGTCCACAAACCATTGGTAAAGTTGTAATGTACAGAGACAGCACAACACTTTTACTGGTACTTCTGACATTATGGTAGCCTGTCTTGAGCACTTAGTGTCACCCACATTACCTAAATATACATGTTGACAGGGTACCATGCTACCTAAGTTACATGGGTACATAAATTGGTGCTAGACTACGATACATACATAGACATATAACTATGGTAAGGATTAGATTGTGAGCCCCTCTGAAGGACAGTTAAGTGACAAGATAATATAATATGTACAGCGCTGTGTAAAATGTTGGTGCTATATAAATACTAATTAATAAAAATATATAGCATGGTTGCCTTTTTTTTGTTAGGAATATGACCTTACATAGTTTCAACTCTTGATGATTTTATATCTAGGCATTATAACTTGGCATCCAAGTCTTAGATCCTACCCAAAAAGTAGTGACAGTGCAAGGTCCACTCATACCCTAGATACATATTCAAACATATAACATTCAAATCACAAATACATACAGACATGTACAATACGTACAGTCATGTATATAGATATATGCATACATATATGCAGATTTGCATACTGTAACATCTACCGAGGTGCCTACAAATATAGACAAATATGCATAAATACACATACATTTATATAGCAAGATAGAACTACAGTATAGCTGCAGTGCTGGCCACAAAGATATCTGATTTGGAAATATATTCATTGCAAAAAGTGTAGATATGCAATAAAAATAACTTATGCATTGCTAATTATTTCAAATGTACTATCATGAGCACTAAAGAGCTTGGAAACTGAATAAGGGCTTTATATATTGAATATAGTTGGCATTAGTTGTACACTATTTCAAGCCCTACATCAAAATATTTGGACTGCAGATTTGCTGAGTTGAAAGGTCAAAGTAAGGGTAAGAATACTGAGCAAGAAGACAATCTGCAGATGAGAGCCTTTGCTACATTTTCCCTAAGGTTTTTTCATCCTGACAAGCGGCAAAAAGTACTTGGCAGTCTGGGCACTGGGTCTTCTCGTAGCTTTCAAATTATTCATCTTCGCTTAACCTTTTCCACTCAATTATTAGCTTCAAATCTGTACGGCTTGAACAGATTGTTGGAATATTGCTAACTGGGTGAACCATGACCTTGACTGGTTGAGTTGTTCTCTATAACCTCATTACTTTAGCTTTAAAGAAAGTCTAAAAGTCTAAAAAAAATATGTTTATTCCATCTAGTGTTAAAAATATAGCTTTTATATTTGTATTTGTCAATTTGTTAAATATTAAGTACTGCCTACAAATATGTATTATTTGAAAGTCCACCAGGGGGAGTTTGAAACACTTAAATTTTTTGAAAAAGTTTAAAAATCAATCAATACCAATCTATAGCTGCTGTCTAATCAGATAATATGATGGACACTAAGTAGTGATTCACAAAAATAAATGTACGGACCTATGTCCTTTGTAGGCAGCATTAGAGATGTGCTTCAAGGCACTCAGCTAATGCTGTAGTTTATTCCTGGAAAACTCATGAAACAGCGTAAAGGTATCAAATTAGATCAATTTTCTTCCTGTAGATTCAATCACTTTGATAGGATCTTCTGGTAACCTGTTCAAGGTAACTTTGACAATCGATAAGCTTTCAGATAGTTTATAGTGATGTTCATGTCCAGGAGTACTTATGGAGAATAGAGCATGTGATGTGTTTGATCAGCTGATAGATTTGCAAACCTCTGATTTGCTGTGATCATATCTTGCTTTAGCACATGATCATGACTAGCAAATCAGGAACTTACATATCTATTACTTGACCAGACTGGTCACATGCGTCTCTAAGAGTTCTCCTAGACATGACCATCACTAATAGTTGATTGAATGATTGAATGGCAATGGTGGTAAATCGGTAGATTGGTGTTGATCAAGTGGCTGCGTACTTTTGTACTGCATCAAAAAGGCAGTGAATTCTACTGAAATCTCTGAATGGTACAACAAGGTAATATGTGTCTCCTTCCCAATTATGGAATTAACATTTTACTTAGTTAGGGTGCAATTGACTCCTATACATAGCTATCCTAACATGGTTGCCCTCTGTATTACACATATAGACAAAATTAAGCCACCTAATAAGCCCCAGGGTTGAGGTTGAAAGGTTGAGCTGTGCGTCTTTAAACTACTACAATTTAGTAAATGAACAAATTCATCCTGAACCTAAATGAGCAAGAAGCTTCATTCTATGCTTATGGATGTTCAAGCCCCCCAGTTTTATAGGAACAATATTAATCTCATAGGCTTGGCCCCTTTTACACTAGACCATTTGCATTGTGTTGCATTATCCTTTCTGCATGCAGGGTAATGCAACAGCAAATAAAGTCTATGGGACCTAGTACACTTACCTCGTCGAGTCGCGTTGCACCAGAAGTGCCTGATTCGTCGCCGAGCCTTCACAAAGTCAACAGACAGACTTCTATGGCAACACAGAGAAGAGCGGAAGTAATGTAAGTCAATGGGTGACGCATACATTTTAAACATGTTAACAGCAAGCGTGGTATGATGCAAATACTATGGGGGACCCGAGCATCCAAGTGATGTGCTTATCCAACAGGGAGTACATCCTACGTACCTGTCCAATAGGGAGTACATCACTGGGCAAGGGGCGGCGACGGGCCGTACGGAGGGGCAGGGCTATTCATATGATCCTGTTGGGGTACTCTGCCGCAGGGCCATATGAATAAGGATTTGTGTATTGCGTTGTGATGCGAGGGAGGTGGAGCATCGTACTGCAAATGCACTGACCATGTATCAAACCGGCCTTATTGTCTTACTCCGAACTAGTGGTGTATGATGTAATTGACTAATTTTACAATGATTTTGGAAAGCAATTTGACAAGACTTTTAAGTTCATATTTAACTACAAGTATTTTTTACTTGGGCAAAATAAAACTGATTTTAACCTCATCTTGATTTAATTTTTCCAGGATGTTCTGGACCACTTGGCATGGAAGGAGGAATCATCTCCAATCAACAAATCACAGCATCTTCAACTCACAGAGCTCTTTTTGGATTACAAAAGTGGTACCCATATTTTGCTAGACTGAACAAAAAGGGACTTGTCAATGCATGGACTTCAGCAGAAAATGACAGATGGCCATGGATTCAGGTAATATATATTTTTTTAATTTTCATTTTATATATATATATATATATATATATATATATATATATATATATATATATATATATATATATATATATATATATATATTTGAACCAATTCTTTTGACAGTTCAAAGGTTCTGAAAAAAAAGCAGTACATTGAGACGGACAGTCAAAATCACCCACTCATCAATGATTTTTTTTATTTTGGTCCCATATGCATTGTGCAGAAGAGAGAGCATATTAAAATGCCTATAATGGTTGAAACCTAAAGAATGCTGTGTCAGATAACTCAAGAATGTCTATGGAATATTTTGCTAACAGTGATCATTGTGTTCATACACCACTTTCAATAGATACAACTCTGCATGCATTTCTCCCATGACAGTAAACAGTATATGTATGTTTGAAACTAGTAAGACTCTTGACTGCTTTCCGCTGGGCACGGAGATACCTGAAATGCTTGTTTGAGCATAAGGAACATAATAGGCTATACATTGTTATATATTCACTATACATACTTCTTCCCTGATGTATTACCATATATGTGTGAAGCTGGAACTTCAGTAGTATGCCTCCATGATAAACATTATGCTCCTGATTTATTAATGCTGTACTAGGCTGCAATATCCCGTATTCAGGGAAAAGTTCTACAGGTCCAAAGGGAAAAGTCTTTCATGCTTGTGTCTGTGATGACACATCAGGAGTCCACAAAGTGTTTCCCAGCCATAACTTTGGAGCTTTATTCTCCGGTGATAGCTGCAGTGACTGCCATCTAATCATTGATGATGCTTCTTAAACACAGTTTTGGTGGAGAAAATGTTTATTAAATCTCATCTGAAAGCTCAAAAAAAAGTGTTCTATTTTGTTATTTTAAAAATAGGTCCCCAACCCTTCCCCAACATCTTCTCAAGCACATAAGTCATTATGCAGGAGGCGTAGTGATTAGCACTCTCGCCTTGCAACTCTGGCTTACCAGTTCGAATCCCAGCCAGGACAACATCTGCAAGGAGTGTGTATGTTCTCCCCATGTCTGCGTGAGTAACCTTCAGGCACTGCGGTTTCCTAACACCCCCCTACCCCCCCCCCCCCAACAAAAAAAATACAGATAAGTTAATTGGCTTCCCCCTAAATTGGCCCTATACTATGTTACATACACTAGATATATGACTATGGTAGGGATTAGATAGCGAGTCCCTCTGAGGGCCAGTTAAGCACAAGACAATATACTCTGTACAGTGCTGTGGAAGATGTCGACGCTATATAAATACTAAATAATACTAAATAATAATAATGCAGGTTGGGTGCCCAGGAAAGGGAAGTCATTGTCTGTGAGGTTCTGCCCCATCCAATACCTATCACATGTTTCTTGCCATTGGGGGTATGCCTTACGATGGGGGGGGGGGGGGGTGGAAGAAAGGGGAGGTGGTACAAATAACAAGGCTGTCTTCACCTTGCAAAGCATCCTTGTCTTAGTGTTAAGGGTTTGTTGCCCAATTTTGGTTCCTGGGAGTAGAAGAGTAAATAACAATGCAGGTATTTTAGTCCTTTAAATAAAATCAAACCAGCAGTTGGGGACTTGAAAACATAACAATCCAAACTTATGAAATGCTATCAATTTGTGTTTATTCCCCTTAATAAGGGGGTGACCAAAATGCCCACGTGAAAAATGGATAAACATGGTCAGTTATAATGTCTAACCTAAAGAGTAAAAGCAAATATAAATTAAGGTGAATTGTACCCCACTAAAAAGATTTAAGGGCATGCAGGTGTTCTTTTGAGATTACGTACTCCCTGTATACTTTTCGTAAAGGTTTGATCTCTATCCCGTACACCTCCTTTAACCAGCCTAGTTGAGAACAAACTTCCCTATATGTCTCAATGGGAGAGCGATCTCAATATGAAAATAACAGAAGAGAACTGGGAAGACTGCCTTCAAACACTGGCCAAGGGCAGTCTACATAGCTCGGCAATGAATATAAAGTATGCTCCTCAATCACATTTTTATTTTTGGTTTATGCCACACCAAAATTAGGGCGTGGTGTTTTTAAATATAAGCCTCCTGTTGGCTGTTGCTACAGTTGCCCTTTTAATCTAACATCTGACCATTCTTTATAATAGTGTCCCCTAATGCTTTGAGATAAGAAACACTATAGCATAAAATAATTAAGATAAGCAGTGAGTTTGACATTAAAGGTCGTTTTGGACAGTCAGCTATTTCCTTACAAAGCCTTCAATGTATGGTTAATTGGTTAATGTGTTGATACTTGTGACTGTATCAGGCTGACATGTCAATAGAAAGCATATAAAATGCTGCTCATTTAGGCACTATATCTTTTTAGTTTGCAGACTGCTGAATTCAGAAGCTGCAGAAAGCTGTTTGTTAATAAGGTTATCTTGCATGTTAATCATTAAGCACAGTTATACATAATGTGAGGGTCATTGCTGGCTGCCTTGTATGTTGGAGTTATTTTAGTATACAAAGAATTTACCGTTAATGAGTTTTGTATGAAACACCATATGTTTGACTTCGGTAAACTCAGATTCCTTTTCTAGTATATCTATATAAATCTTTTCATGATTAAAGCTGAATCGCGAGCAACTAATAAAGACTGTGTAATACAGTTAGCGTAAGTACTGTAATTGGTCTTTCTATCATCTACCTGAAATCCACTGCAGATCTTACAGTCTTGCTCCACCATGATACTGAAAATGACAAATAAAATTACTATTTTTTTTACAAGATTACTTTATAAAATAATTCTACAGTTTTTGACCATTGTATAACCACTTCACCCCACAGGCCATTTTACCCTTACTTTAAAGAGCCATTTCACCCATCAGAGCTCCTCCCATTCATGTAGCCATAACTGTATCACTACTTTTCACACCTGAATGATCTATATCTTGGTTTTTTTTGCCACAAATTAGGGTTTTTTTGTGGACGATACTTGTTTTCAGTAATTACTTTATTTGTATGCATTGTATAGGGAAAAACAAGGAAAAAAATGAAAAACACACTATTTCTCCAATTAAATCCCCTATAGTGTTAAAATAAGGAATCCTACCATAAATAAAACCCACACATTTTATTTCCCATTTGTCCCAGCTAGCACAACATGTAATTTATGTTCTAGTACAATGTATGGTGACAGTATGTTATTTTGGAAATTAAGGTGTGTTTTTTCTGTTTTGTGTTTTGTTATTTTTTGTATCCTGTCAATATACACAAGCCCTTATTTGCTAAAATAACATCTATATGCCCTCATGACATACTATAGTTTTACTTTTTCACCACAAGATGGTGCTACAAACTCTATCCTGGGTTACCAGGAAGTGTTTAATCTCTCTCTCTTTTTTTATATATTGCTGTTACTTTTATTATTATGAATGTACATGGTTCCTGATCGGGATCATGTCCATTCATTCCAGGCTCTTTATTGGACTTTGGGAACACATGTTCCCCTTTACCAATTGCCACCATGTAAATCCCACAATGAACGAGCGGCTGGAGCGTGAGCATGTATACGCACCCACTGCAGCACAGTGGATGGGTATATGCGTCCTGATAGACTAGCTCCATCTACAACTGTATTTGTCCAAATAGGATAAAGTGGTTAAGTGCTGTCAGGTGCATCACTGCAAAAAGTTTATTTATTCTGTGTTCCAAAGTCAGAACAAATAATTCCTGGTCTCCCACAATACTCTGAGAGGAGAATTCCCCATACCTAAACAGCCGTGACATAACTGGAAGGGCAGGGTTTACATACCAATATACAGAGCAATATATACATATAGGAAGTGTTTAATCTGGAGGATTGCCCCTGAGGTCCAAGGGCCCTTGTGCGGTCACAACCTCTGTATTCTCAATTGCTATGTCACATGGTACATTTTCTGTGTTCTCTGTCAGTATAATGTTCTTCTAATGCATTATTGCAGGTCCATCAGTCAACCCAAAGTACCTAGGTGTCACTGTATCACTGTGCCATTATGAAAGTATATTATTATTATTATTTATTCAGGGAGGTTGGAGACAGGTCTGTAGTTGCTCAAAATATCTGATTCTAAGGAGGATGATTTCTTGATCAGTGGCCTGATGATTGCTTCGTAGAGGCAGGCAGGAAATTCCCTTGCTTGCAAGGAACAGTTAACTATTTTGTGAAATGCTGGCCTGAACAGATTAGCTTCATTGATATTCACAGAAAAATGTCAATGTGTTTTTTTTCTTTTGTATATAAAAATCAGAAAAACAAGAATGAATGTTCAATTTAAAAAAAAAAAATGGCAAAAATCCCAAATGTAGCTAAGGCTCAAGAATTGTAGTATTTGATGGTTTGGACAGGGCTTAGCACAAGAAGGGACATTACCTGTAAAGTCCTAGCTCCACATATGTATACATATGTATAACTAGTTGCCTACGCTGTGTCCATATTGGTAGTCTAGGTAAGTCATTTTTGTGACATGTCAGGCTCACTTTAACCACTTAAGGACCACTGGCTTAAACCCCCCTAGTGACCATCCATTTTTTACAAAATAGGCCACTGCAGCTTTAAGGTCTCACTGCAGGGTCGTACAACTCAGCACACTAGTGATTCCCCCCCTTTTCTGCCCACCAACAGAGCTCTCTGATAGTGGGCCCCCAATGTTTTAATGTTTATTTTCGTAATAAATTTAGCTTTTTTTATTATTTATGTAACTCTCCCTCCCTCCCTCTGCCAGCCTATGACAGCAATTGGCTGTCAAAGACTTCAGCCAATGAGAGCTGATTGTTCTCCTGCATCCAAGAGGGACAGCCGTGTCACACGTCTGTCCCCAGTACAGCACTGCCGTAGATCACAGCGCTGTATAGACTAAATAGATGGCAGTTTCGTCGTCTAACAGTCTCCTAGCGACAATCGCCACTGGGAGACTGATGACGGTGCAGAGTTTCGTCATCCAAGCGGAGATGCACACACATTGGCTTGCTCGATCTCCCTCAAATCTCCGCCCCAGGACTTTACGCCGACCAGTCCTGGGGCCGCGGTCGGCTAGAGGTTAAAGCGGAATTGTCAGCCATAAAATCAAATTACATTTACCCACTGCTCTGTGTTTAGTATGTAGTCTACAGCCTGACCCTGCATTGCAAGCATTCCAATATATACATAAATGTTTCTGCTGTAATAAATCTTATCTCAGTCAGCCTGGCTGTATTTGGTACATTGCTGAGGAGAGGGAAGCTTGTTATCTCCCTTCCCACATTCCTTAACCTCACTGATTGGCTGAGGGCAGTTCACTATGAAGCTGCTGAAATATGATCTATGTTCTGCTCACATATGTACAAAGCAAGCTAGATATTACAGTGTAATTTCTAGGCTAAAAATGAGTAAGGGAGGAAATGACATCAGGACTGGGTTCAGTCAGAGGCAATAAAAATGATAATTGCCCAAAATGGTTTTCTCTTTATTTACTATATAAAATTTACTGAAATCAAAATATGAACAGTACAGTTCATATGTTATGTAAGTAGAAGAAGTATTTATCTACTTATATATGTGTTTTTTTTCCTGGGATACTATGGCTGTCCCTGCTGCTTTAACATAGTAGAGGTTCTGTATCTAGTGGATCGAAAACTGTAAGTTAACCTTACTTACAGGTCATAAAAAAAAGTCTTATTAAGAAAAATGAGACCCTACGGTCATATAAAAGTTCATGAGAAATTTCTTCTGCTCTATGCTACATGAACTGCACAAAATGACTATATAAAATATACATTGCGTTTCCCAGTAAGATCGCAGCGATTCTGTGCTTTTATCTAACGCTGGTTAATATATTTCAGCATACTTCTAATGAGTGAACTACACCACTGACTATGTCTTTTATGTTCCCCATTATTTTCTCTGTTACCTGATCACAAATCAGCTGCCTATTCAGAACATGACATTTACATCAATTTCATCTGGCTTTTATCATGAAAATCCACCTGTGGCAATTTTATCTGACAAAAATTAGGTCTCATTTCTCATCACTTTTTTCCCCAGCCATCATAGACACATGTCTGGGTATTTAACTGGCAGCATAACAACTAAATCTTAGTTCATTGTCATCCCTATTTTTCTTCCTCTCTATACACCTGCAGCTTCGTGTGCTCAGAGCATTCTCGGAAATATGTCTTCCTGATTTAAGAATTTGCTGACATGCCAACCGTACATCCTGTATAACTGCGTTATGGACATTTCTTAATTGATGTTCCTTTCCGTTGTCTACCTGTACATCTTCTGAGCAGAGGTAATTTTTTACCTTATGCAGAAAACTTCGCAAGGAACAGCTGTCAAAGACAAGTCTCAGCAACCAATCAAATTCAAAGATTTAAAATGGACTTAAATTAAAGCGGACCTGAACATCAGAACCTCCTCTCTGCTCTAAAATGCACGCAACAGCATAATAAACTTTAAAGAAAAACATTTCTTTGTTACAGCTGAATCCCGCAATAAATCGACAGTGTATTTACTTCCTGATTTCATGGAAGCAGACATGTTGTTAACATCCAGTGCTTTCAAATGAGCTTATCTGCCTAATCTGCCATGGCAGTCAGCTGACACAGGAGATAGATCAAATTGCAACTCGTGATAAGACACAGATGAGGGGGAATTAGACAGAATAAAGACTCTAAATACATACAGGGTGATTACTCTGTGTTTTCCTTCTGTCCTGTGCAAGAGTTCAGGTCCACTTTAAAAACTGCATCACCAATTACCTAGACATGTGATAAATGTTAGTACTCTAATCAAAATAAAGGAATAAAAGTATTATTTTACTTGTCAGAAGTCATCATTTTTACATATACTGTCTGGTGGAGTCAGTGCGCCTCCATACGTCGGCATGTGTCAATGGCCAGCCAGCCCCTTCCTCCAGTCCTTTCCTCCTGAATATGCTTATTAGCTGTGGGAGTTTACACCTTTATAAGTGGTAGGCCCGTATGCAATTCACTTTTCCACCTGAGTTATCTCAGGTATGCATACATGCAAAAATTATACTTTTTTCCCGTTTCACCATTCCTAATTTTCACATGACAAGTGCCACTGTTGTAAAACACCTCAAAATGCAGTATTCGGCTTGTCCAGATTGAAATTATACCATACATGCCATATTGCATCACTAGTTGGACATGTAGCATATCATTATTGCCAGTCTGTGCATCTGTAGCGACTGGATGTGATTGGTATGGCACATAGTTTGTGGACCCCAATGCTGTACAGACATTGCTAGGCAACAGCATAGCGATGCATCAATACAGTTGTGGGTCCCTGGACCATTGCCAGTAACTTCTCTTTTAAAGGAAACTTTCAGTGAATGATTTCTGCTAAAGAGCAATCTTTAACTTCTAAATTGGTGCACGCACACGTGCACACGCAGGAATGATGGGGGGAGGGCACGTGCACACGCAGGAATGATGGGGGGAGGGCACGTGCACACGCAGGAATGATGGGGGGAGGGCACGTGCACACGCAGGAATGATGGGGGGGAGGGCACGTGCACACGCAGGAATGATGGGGGGAGGGCACGTGCACACGCAGGAATGATGGGGGGGAGGGAGCGTACACACGCAGCAGATGGATTAAGTGCAGGACATGACTCTCCTGAAATCTTTAGAGAGGCAAATTATGGTGTGAGAGTTACATCCAAGGACAGGAAGTGGTTAATCATAACTTTTTTTTTACAATGCAACGAAAGGCAGTGGCCCCATTAAGCAGTTCACCGTGCATTTATGAGGGATGGTCGGAAATGCCAATTTCCGATTCCGTGGTAAATCCGCATTCCGCCATTGCCAAATATCGATTCCGCTTTCCGCTACCAATTTCCGCATTCCGATGCGGAATTTCCGCCGGAAATCGCGGAAATTCCGCCCGACTTTAACATCGATTTTCTCAAAAACTATAAGGTCTTTTTGAAAACTTTTTTTTGCATCTTGTTCAGGAGATTCTGTTTAACAAATCCTGAAAATTTGGTGTTTCTAGGACTTACGGGGGCTTTGCTATTAACCACTAAAGTCGACGGATTTTTACTATAATGTAAATGCAGAAAATGGACAGATGCAGATTTTCTGCATTTTACAGTACAGTAAAAATCCGCCGACTTTAGCAGTTAATAGCAAAGCCCCCGTAAGTCCTAGAAACGCCAAATTTTCAGGGTTTATTAAACAGAATCTCCTGAACAAGATGCAAAAAAAGTTTTTAAAAAGACCTTATAGTTTTTGAGAAAATCGATGTTAAAGTCGGGCGGAATTTCCGCGATATCCGCCTAATGCATTTAGATTACCGATTTCCGCATTCCGATGCGGAAATACAATTTCCGATCGGAATTTCGGAAATTGCATTTCCGCGGAATCCGAATGAGCATCCCTAGCATTTATATAGTTTTTCTTTTTTGCTTGTATTTATGATACGCTAATATGAGAGTTATTGTTAGAACTGAAATAATTTTAGCAGACAGTGTTGATGGATACAATGGAAAATATACCTCTGCTAATCTTAGCAAGCCAGCAATAAACAGTTACACTCAGCTCAACTTCTTGGCTCCTGCTTATCTTCTTTGCTTGACTATGTACTACTACTTCTTTTACTAGGACTCTGTAAAATAAATGGGCCATAGCACACTTGTTATCAGGAATTCTAGATGTGTGTTTGGCTTTTAGGGACATACAAGAATGGTTTGCATGTTTAGTAGTGATGCAACCTGGAAGATCTTTCTTGATCACATAAAGCTGAATAATTGCAAATATCTTCTACTTTAAAGAAAAACAAAAGTTTGCTTTTAATAATAATCCAACATGCATACAGACTGTTTCGGATTGTTTGCTCCTCATCAGTGCATGGCATGGATTAATTTGGCTCTATGGATTAGAGGGTTGTAACACCGAGAGGTACAGACTAACGAGTAAGCTCATGGTGACCCAGAACTCATTGGAGTGTGTGAGGGGCTACAATGGTCCTAAAAGCCCCCTTACTAAACTGCTAAGAAGAACAAAAGTTTGCTTTCTTAAAACAGAAAGAATTCGCAATAATTCAGGTTGGAGGGAGCTTGAAATGTCTCCCAGAGCAACACTGCTGAATATATGCAAATTAACCATTGTTACCCTTAGAAGCTAAACACACCTCCAGAACCGCTGGAATGCAATGATGTGTCAGCTTGTTAATTTGTACAGAGCCATAATAATCCAACATGCATACAGACTGTTTTGGATTGTTTGATTCTCATCAGTGCATGGCATGGATTAATTTGGCTCTATCGATTAGGGCTTGTAACACCGAGAGGTACAGACTAACCAGCAAGCTCATGGTGACCCAGAACTCATTGGAGTGTGTGAGGGGCTACAATGGTCCTAAAAGCCCCCTTACTAAAATGCTAAGAAAAGCAAAAGTTTGCTTTCTTAAAACAGAAAGAATTTGTGATAATTCAGGTTGGAGTGAGCTTGAGATGTCTCCCACAATGCATCACTGCTGAATATATGCAAATTAACCATTGTTAAAGGATACCACAACTGACATGTGGCATAATGAGATAGACATGGGTATGTACAGTGCCTAGCACACAAATAACTATGCTATGTTCCTTTTTTTCTTTCTCTGCCTGAAAGAGGTAAATATCAGGTATGTAAGTGGCTGACTCAGTCCTGACTCAGACAGGAAGTGACTACAGTGTGACCCTCACTGATAAGAATTTTCCCCTTTTTTATCTCTTTCTTGCTCTCAGGAGCCATTTTCTTCTAGGAAAGTGTTTCATAGTTGGAATTTCTTATCAGTGAAGGTCACACTGTAGTCCCTTCCTGTCTGAGTCAGGACTGAGTAAGCCACTTACATACCTGATATTTACCTCTTTCAGGCAGAGAAAGAAAAAAAGGAACACAGCATAGTTATTTGTGTGCTAGGCACTGTACATACCCATGTCTATCTCATTATGCCACATGTCAGTTGTGGTATCCTTTAACCTTAGAAGCTAAACACACCCCCAGAACCGCTGGAATGCAATGATATGTCAGCATGTTAATTTGTACAGAGCCATAATAATCCAACATGCATACAGACTGTTTCGGATTGTTTGATCCTCATCAGAGAAACCGTAACCAAGAATTGAACTTCATCCCAATCAGTAGCTGATACCTTCTTTCCCATGAAAAAATCTGTTTCTTTTAGTATTTGAAAAAAAAATCGGTTCCTTTTCACAAACAGATCATCAGGGGGCTCTGTGTGGCTAATATTGTGATTAAACCCCTCCCACAGTGTGATGTCAGGGCCATGGTTCTGACATCATACTGTGGGAGCCTTGTTGCATTGTAACAAATAACAGCTGTTTACAGTTGTTTCCAACTGCCAAAAAAGCAAGCAGCATCTCCTTCCACTGACATCACCCGCCAGCAGTTAATGTCACCATGTGATAAATGTCAGGATGTAAATCAGGGAGAGGAAAGATTTTACAATGGGCAAACACTGACTAAATAATTTAAACATAATTATTGTAAAATGAAGCACTTATTTTACTACATTATTTTTACTGGAGTTCCTCTTTAAGAACTAACTGGTTTCTTTGAAACACACTGTCAGCTTCCACAGCATAGATTTCTGGCCACTGATCAGACTGGTTATCAGGCTGGGTCCATGCGCATGGAAGGCAAAATAATGAGATGAGTTTGCCATATGGGTATTTAGTAAAGCATTTCAGTGTATGTAGTTTTTGTTAGATTTTGTTTTATTAACAAGAAAAAACAAAATAAAAATAAAAATGAAAGCAAGTTGGTTACGGGTTTAACGTCCCAAAGCGTGAAAACAGAAATTGCAATGCAAGGAGGACCTTGATCCTCTAAGATAAGTGCATTGCCTTGTACACTATGCAAGGTCCCTGAGCCAAAACAGACTTTGAGGAAAATAATCCATATTTTCTTCTGCACGGTGTAATATTTCAACGTTTATGGAAAACACGTAATGAACATGATGTATATCACAATTAAGGCTTCTAGCAGCTCATTAATATTACTTATTAACAACATGATGAGAAACTGCAAGGGTCATTTCTATAGATCTCCCAGCATCCCACTTACCCTTTTTAAAAAAAAATTCAATATTTTTTCCAATCCTCTGCGCAATATTTATCTGATGTCAGCTAATAATTGCTATTCTTTTTTTCTTTCAGTTTTAAACAAATTATTGCATGTTGTCATTATTTACTACGCAAAGCCTAGCAGGTGAAAGCGTTCTTGTACATACAGTTGTCAAGAGATTAGCAATTGTTAAAAAGTGTCAAAAGGGGGGATGGTTGCCATGGAAACAGCAGAGTTTAAACTCGATGAAAGACTTAACATATTGCATGCAACTCCCATTAGTTAATGGCTAGCTTGAAAAGAAAGCTGAAGTAATTCTGAGGGGAATAAACAAATATAAAAATTAAATGCCATGGTAAAACTTAAAGTCCAGCTATAGGCAAATAAAAACAAATACAGCAGCTAATCCGGTTACATGTTCATTAAAAAAAAAAAAAAAAGAAGAAGAAGAAACACGTTAAATGGATTTTTATACACCGCTAGTATAAGTAGCTAAATCCTTTTTGCATTAGCCATGTAATCCCCTGTGTGGCAGCACTCCGACTGGGAGAGGAAGGAGCAGTACTGAGCTGCCAGTCTTACAGGAAGCTTGCTTACAGGAGGAGGCTGACCTCATTAGTGACTTGCTGCTCTTAAAGTGAAACCCTGCCCTTGTTGAGCAGTAAGCAGCCTCTTCAGTTTAGCCCTATAGATTGTTAGGATTAACTGCAGATACTCTTTTAAACTGTCTAACTTGTACTTTTCAATTTAAATTTTTGCCTGCTCCACATTGATTGTAGACTTTGACAAGACTTGGAAGCTCAGAGCTTCCTGCCAGTCACTGTTTGTGTGAAAAATAAGCAAAAACTGCTCCAGCTCTGCCTGTCTTATAACTCAGCCAGGAAGAGGAAAGTACCAGGCTCTCTGTAGTACACTGAACTGTACTGTACTATAGTGTAAAGATTACAGACCAGGGTTAGTGTGGCTCTGTAAATTGTATAAGCTATAGTCTTGCTATACACCAGCGCTTATGGAGCTTCAGGTGCATAAAGAGAAAATTTGCATATTCAGTAGTGGTGCATTGTGGGTGACCACGGTTGCTCATTTAAAGCTGAATTATCGCAAATACCTTCTGTTTTAGGAAGGCAAACTACACTGATCATTGCTTTTTAGTTTGTGTGTGTGAGTGTGTGTGTGAGGGGGTTGGTCTCTTTTAGTCCCCTATACGTTCATGGTGGTTTTTGGGTCACCCTAAGCTGCTTGGCTGTTCTGTCACACTAGGAAAGTAATGCAAGGGCTTACTGTAGTTTTGGAATGAAAAGGGGCATTTTAATGACACCAGAGTCCTTATTCAACTGAAAATCAAGATGTCAATCACAAATGATTTATAATTTACATTTTTCTAAATCTTAACACATTTTTCCAATTTTTATTTTTGTGTCGTTGCAATTTTCTAATGTGTTTCCTTAAAAAATAGATACATTGAAAAACAACAAGAACATCACATGGCACCTCATTTGGTATACAAACGTTTGTACATTCTCATGACCTAACCCAAATGCAATCGCTGAAATTAAAACGTAACAAGGACATAAGTTTGCATTTGGGTAAAAATCTAATTTTATAGCGGGGCTGGCAGTGGAAACAGTGTACTGTTATTTGTTTTATTTTGGCAACTCTTACGTGATCGATTACAGGTAAATGGTTGTGTGTTCTGATAATGGCACAAGCAGCGGAAAAAGGCCCTAAATTGCCAAAACAGTAGTGCAGTAGCAATTCATGTTTCTAAAGAAATTTTTGCAAGACTGGACTTTCAAAACAGCTCAACTAGCAATTTAGGCTTGTCCTAGACCTGCCTGTATTTTTCCACTCTGATATTCTGTATGGCCAGGATTTCTAGAGCTGTGTGAATAGAATTGACTGGACAGAATTAAACCACTCATTGCAAAGGGGAAGGGAGGGCAAAGCACCTAAATCCTAACAAACAAGTACTATTAAAAAGAATGTCACCTGGGCCACCTCAAAGTCACATTGAAAACTGGAAAGTGGGTGGGAGAGGGCGGGACAAACAGGATGTGAGACAAGTATGTTAATTTTTAAATAAAATGAGAAACAAGAATTATAACATTTTTGTACAGCTGATATAGGCTGTATAGGCTATATCACAGCTGTACATTTTGTGCTATTCAGGTTTCAGGCTTGCAAACTCACTACGACCACTTTTCTGAGCACTATGAGATTTAAAAAGCTCTTCCTAATGTAATGCTATGGGTGCGATCTAATTTGAGTGATGTGACTATAAAAATCCCCCATAGCATTGCATTAGCGAGAGCTTTTCAAAATCACTAGCACTAAGGCTGCTAGTGGGTTTGAGCCCTAAGTGCCAAGATGTCATTTGTTCTATTATATTTTGAAGTCATGAGAACATTTTTATCCTTTTTTTTTTTTTTTTTATTTGTTTGTGGCAGACATTGTAGCAGAGGCCAGTGAGATTTTGGCATGGCATTTTTTCTTTTTTTTTTTTTAAGGAGTAACACTTCATTCTGGTCAGGTGACAGTCAGATAGGTTTCTGCTGTTATGCTACAATCACCACACAACATATAGGGCCCTGGCAGACAGTGAGGCTTTACACAGGGCAGAATTGAATATAGATGACAGTACAGGAGGAGTGCTTGTCTCGCAGGTGACAGATAGATTGTCAGGTGACAGAACGATAGCAAGACATAAAACAGCCCTTAACAGCACTATTGGGTGAAATACTTTAGCATTTGGAGCACTGCAGTGCACATCTGTCTTCAACAGCTCAAGTGCTCTGGGCAGTGGACACGCAGCGCAACAATATATCAAGAAAAAACAGCCCTTAAAAGGGCTTTTGGGTGAGGTAATGGTGCACTAGCAGCGCTGTACACCTGTCTCCTACAACAGCTCAAGTGCTGTGGACACACAGAACAGCAATATAACGATAGCAAGAATAAAAACAGCCATTACAAGGGCTATTGGGTGATCAGGATGGTGACTAGTACTGTGGCAGCAGCAAGACACTGGACTGAATACAGCACACAGGCCTAACTAATAATATCCCTGTCAGCACAGCACAGCTCTTTCCCTACACTGCTTCACACAGCACGCAGGCCGACTGTAAAATGGCTGCTATGCTGGCATATTTTATAGCTGGTGTGTGGTCCAAGAGGGAGGGATAGCTGAATGGCTGCCATGTGTCAGCAGACTCTGGGGTGAGGGGTCAATTTTTGGCTCCATGATAATGTATGGGGGGGGGGGGGGGGTAGGTGGGACTCACCATGTGTTTGCCATCGAGCGAACAGCTGTTATTCGCCAGGAACTGTCCACCGGCGAACAGTTCGACCATCTCTATTCATATACAACTGTCATGATTTCACCTTCCAGACAAGCTCAGTTTAAATTTATTACCAGCTTTATAGATTTGCAGCTGCAGACTGTAATGAAAATGTTTTTTTTTTTTTTTAACATGAAAGAACAAAGTGGTTTGTGTAACATTGACATTTGTTAAATTAATTTTTAGAAGAAATGGATTTGACCTTTGATCAGATTTATATCTTTACTGACGACAGTTTCTGAAAATGCTTTGGGTTTTCTAACTGTTGGTGTGTTCTATTTCCTGTTGGCAGTTTTTATTGTGGAAACATGTAGGAATTGAAAGAAAGAAGGGAGATTTGTGAGAAGGAAAGACAAGTAATAAAGACTTGCTGGTGGGATTAAAAATGTTTAAATACCTAAAGGGTTGTATCATGTCATCCTTCACTTCCTAGGCATGGTATGAATTGCTACCAGGGTAGAGATGTGTAATTTACATCCAAACCCATAATTTACATCAGTGCCAGATGACAAGGAGCACCTTATAACCCCCCCCCCCCCCTTTCCCCAAACCCCTCTCTGCTTCAGTCAACTGAAGTATCAGTAAGGTTTGCAAGCACTAAATTAGCCTACAGCACTTTACTTATGAGGACAGGAGGCAAAATGTGAGTACTTGTTGGTATGCTCTGTTATCCTCATTTTAGGTAGACTTTAGAGTGAGACGAGGGGTAGTTTTATACATAAAAAAAATTCCTCCAGCCCCCTACATGCAGATCGCTCCCTCACCACGGTCTAAAGCATCCTAGATCCTCCGGTAGCAGGAAGGGCATTCTGCTCATGCTCTGCATCGACAGGAGTGTTCTGCGTCTGCACAGGCGCAGAACGCTCCCAGCCGTAGGAGCAAGAACGGGAGCGCACTTGGCCGCAATGTGTCTTCGCTGACTGGCTGTGGATAACGTGACTGTTATGGGAGGATCTAGGAGGCTTTAAGGTGGCCACTAACGATCTAATTTCTAGCTAAAAATCATTTGAGTGATCAGAAATTCTGATCGGGTTGGTTGTAAATAATCTCCGTTGTTGGGCAAAATCGATTACGAACAATTATAAAAATAGTCGTCTGATTGGATTTTCATCAAACCAAAATTTGGATTTTCTTGTTGGTTGTGATAGATAGGAAGCAGAGATTGGTTCATTGATGGTGTAGTGAACATTTTTCTTCTGATCAGAAGTTGGATCGTTAGTGGCTACCTTTAGACCGTGGCAAGGAAGCAGAGATGAATGAAATCTTTTCCCTCATCTCAGGAACACTTTAAAAAACAAATTTCATGTTCAACTCATCGAATGGACAACTATTGTGATAGATTGCAAAATTTAAAATATATACTTATAAAGTGTACATTCAAAATTACAGCTCTGACTGCTAGAGTAGTCTACCTCCTCATGGGGGATTCTCAGGGTTTTCTTTGTTTGTGAAAAACACTTACTAAACAGCAGCTGTTCAGTCCAGTAGAGGGCTGCCAGCATCTTTGTATAGATGCTTTCCTGAGAGTGCTTTTTGTAAAGACTAAAGGTCTTTTCACACTTAACTCTTTTGCATCATGTTGCATCGCACAAATATGTTGCATCCCGATGTAGAAGCATCAGTAGTCCTATAGGGCATATCACATTGATCGTGGTGTGGTGTATTCTGTTGGGATAGCACAAGGGATACGCTTGACCTATGCGCATTTACAGTGTCAGTGAAGCATACTTTTATTGTACTGTATGCTTCACCGTATGGGTACACCGCACCATTGCTGTGCAGTGCAAGAACTGTGATGTGTGATTGAAGAACAATCAAACCACAATGTAATAAGTAAAGTATGAGTCGGGCCTTAAAGAGAAACCATGACCAATGATTGAATTTCATCCCAGTCAGGAGCTGATTCCCCCTTTTCCCACAAGAAATCTGTTCCTTTTCACAAACAGATCATCAGGGGGCTCTGTATGGCTGATATTGAGGTGAAACCTCTCCCACAGTGTGATGTCAGGTCCATGGTGCTGACATCACACTATGGGAGCCTTGTTGCATTGTGGGAAATAACAGCTGTTTCCAACTGCCAAAAAAAGCAAGCAACATCTCCTTCCACTGACATCACCTGCCAGCAGTAAAAATGTCACCATGTGATAAATGTCAGAATGTAAATCAGGGTGAGGAGAGATGTTACAATGGGCAAACACTGACTAAATCATTTATACATAATTATTGTAAAAATGAAGCACTTTTTTATTACGTTACTTTCACTGGAGTTCCTCTTTAAGGTAATAATGAGAAACCCCCATGATATATATATATATATATATATATATACATTGTGGTTTCTGATTATTCCATTACTAGAAAGTAGAAAAGACCTAAACCCAGCTTTATACATAGCATAAATGATGTTACCTTAAAAGCAATATAGTATGCCAGCATAGGACACTAGTTATATTTTGCAGAAAATGCAGCCATTGTGAACTGTCAGTTTTGATTTGGTGTAAAGTCATAGCAATGAGTGTCAGAATAGGCTGAAATCCTTAGCACAGATTCATCTATTTTATTATTGCTCTGGGGCAGAATGGTTAATAGCAATGAAATCTCATATTGTTCAACACTCCAGGTTTTAGTTAAGTTTTTTTTTTCCATTTATCATATTACATGCATGTGAATGAATCATGCTTTGAGGTTATCTTGTCAGTCGATCCCCCTGGAAGAATGTCATGAAGCTCATATTTGGTTGAACCCTATTTGCTGGGCTTCATCTTACTATACGTCTACATGTGATGTACAATTTAAAATAAAAAAAAATGCTAAAGAGATGTTGTTCTTTGTAGGGATGGACGGCTCCATTTCTGAAATGTCCATTCACTTCTGCTACCCAGGCAAATAAATGTAGATATAATTATAGGACATTTTCTGACTTTCAATGTGTTACAAATACCAAACAAGCTTAAAGGGGCACTATGCTAAAAATTGTAAAATTTAAAATATGTGCAAACATAGACAATAAGAAGTACATTTTTTCCAGAGTAAAATGAGCCATAAATTACTTTTCTCCTATGTTGCTGTCACTTACAGGAGGTAGTAGACATTTGACAGAAGCGACAGTTTTTGAGCTAGTCCATCTCTTCATAGGGGATTCTCAGCAAGGCTTTTATTCTTTATAAAGATATTCCCTAAAAAGGATTTAAACAATGATGCTGGCCAGCTTTCCTGCTCGCTACACAGTTTTTTGGCAGTTGGACAGAGCAACTGCCATTCACTAAGTGCTTTTGAAAATAAATAAATCCTTGAGAATCCCCCATGAAGAGACGGACTAGTCCAAAACCTGTCACTTCTGTAAGATATCTACTACCTACTGTAAGTGGCAGCAACATAGGAGAAAATAAATTTATGGCTCATTTTACTCTGGAAAAACATACTACTTTTTTGTATATGTTTGCACATATTTTATATTTTACATTTTTTTGCCATAGAGCCCCTTTAATATGGGATCAGCTCAGCTAAAAATGGTTAAAACCCACTTTGAAATCATGTGTTTTTAATTCATAATGGGCTTGATTCATTAAGCTGCATTGCTAAAGCATCACAGCTTAATGTGAAGGAGCGGCCTCTATGCATGCATTACATAGGAGGAGCATGCCTTCCTCTAGTTATGCGAGCTACTTCCATAGCAACATGCGTAACTTTAACTGCAGGCAGTCCTGTGAAGTATCGCTACCGTGATACTTCACTCGCAGCTGTAACTGTGTTCATTTATATAGTTACAACAGGACTGCCTGCCGTTAAAGTTAGGTGTGTTGCTACGGAAGCAGCTCGCGTAACTAAGGGAAGCCATGTTCCTTACTTAGCAAGCGTGCATAGCGCGCACTCCTGCACATTAAGCTGCGCTGCTTTAGCAGCGCAGCTTAATGAATCAAGTCCTTTGTGTGGAAAATTTAATTATTCAAGACTTTGACTAGTCCACACCAAAATCTTTCTATTTTTTTAAGGCATTTAACCACTTGAGGACCCACCCTTTACCCCCCCTTAAGGACCAGCGCTGTGTTGAGTGATCTGTGCTGGGTGGGCTCTGCAGCCCCCAGCACAGATCATGTAGCAGGCAGAGAGATCAGATCACCCCCCTTTTTTCCCCACTAGGGGGATGATGTGCTGGGGGGGTCCGATCTCTCCTGCCTGCATGTGGCTGGCGGGGGGGCACCTCAAAGCCCCCCTCCGCGGCGCAATTCCCCCCTCCCTCTCCTACCTGCTCCCCCCGGAGATCAGGGCTGCACAGGACGCTATCCGTCCTGTGCAGCCAGTGACAGGACGTCCCCTGTCACATGGCGGCGATCCCCGGCCGCTGATTGGCCGGGGATCGCCGATCTGCCTTACGGCGCTGCTGCGCAGCAGCGCCGTACAATGTAAACAAAGCGGATTATTTCCGCTTGTGTTTACATTTAGCCTGCGAGCCGCCATCGGCGGCCCGCAGGCTATTCACGGAGCCCCCCGCCGTGAATTGACAGGAAGCAGCCGCTCGCGCGAGCGGCTGCTTCCTGATTAATCAGCCTGCAGCTGGCGACGCAATACTGCGTCGCTGGTCCTGCAGCTGCCACTTTGCCGACGCGCGGTATGAGTGCGCGGTCGGCAAGTGGTTAAAGATGCACATTAAAGATGGTCAGAAATTCTCATTTCTGATTCCGTGGAAACTCTGATTCCCGTAAATGCCAATTTCTGTTTATCTGATATTCGTTTTTCCAATCTTCCAAATTTTGAGCAGTGTTTTACTAGCCATTTTTTGCATCAGATAATGCAAATAATAAAGAAAAAAAAATTGGAATAACGGAAATTGAAAAATCGAAAAGTCTTGTGATTGGTCTAAAATTACCGCGGTGATCCGATTTTTGCAGAAAAATTATGCATTCTATGATTGGTCCAATGCTCCGAGTTCTGTGATTGGGCTAAAATTACCAAGTTGCGGTTGTTATAAACTGTTCTTATCACCTTGCTTCGACACCATCGTCTCACAGACTGTGAGATCACTTGACTCTCCACACAGCAAACAGGAGATAGACTTTCTCAGGCTTCTTCAATGTTTACGTTATTTATTCAAGTCACAGAAAGACAGATAGATACAGTCATCATATCCTAGCTATGCCAATCTTCATGTTGCGTTACAAGCTCGTGATGAGACTCCCTGCTGAAGTCTATCAGGTACCTTCTTCCTGACTACGTTACACTAAACTACCTATGTACAGCATACATTATATCAGATTACAGAAAGGAAGAACATGCTTAGAAGTCGTCCCAGTCAGCCTTGCTAGCTAGTGCGGAAGGAAGAAGCAGAAGTGAGCTCTCGTAGCTCCCTCAGCCTTTTATACCGACTAGGAAAGAGTTAAATATGACATCATCTTCGCCACCCCCTAGACCAGATTATTGGTGGACCCACTCGTGGTGTCATCATACACACCTACTTGATTAATAATCAATGAGGCATTTGACCCATATGCAGGAACGTGGATGTTTAGTAAATATGGCCAATGTTTTATGTTCCTGTGGTGTAGTGTTAAGGTCAGAGTAGTCCAATGGCCTTCTTTTAGGAACATGTTCTCAGTATCTGCGTGTATCCTCTGCTACACGCAGACCCTGAGATGCCTTTGCCTGCATCACAAAACCTCTATTTATTTTAAAGGCATACACTGCGGACAAGCCTTTTACATAAAACTCAGGCCAAATAACTGAGGCCTACTTAAATTATAACAGCGGTAAATCAGATATCCACGGAATTCCAATTTCTGTTTTCCGATTTCCAAATTCCAATCGGAAATGTCGATTTCTGATCTGAAATGCGAAAATTTTAATTCCGCGGAATCCGACTGAGCATCCCTAGTGCACTTCCTGTAATGCTTTGGGTTATGGTGCGCCTCCATTTACCAGTTGCATTTTACTGTCTGAGTGTACGATTAGTAACTTCTGGTAGGGTGCTGAATTCAGGCCTCCCTCAATTATTGCAAGTTTTCCAGACCCTTAAGTAGCTTACTATTCCGACACCACCGTGAAAACCACCACTATATTTGATGAGGGGCTTGAATTTTCTATGATCGTTGAGAGTAATTTTGCTAGAACTGGGAATTCTGGGAAGATGTGCAAGTTTTTTATGTTTTCCCTGTATAATGGGGGTGGCCTAAAGCTTCAAAGGTTGTTGTGGAACTCTTTCCCAGCTGATGCATTTCAAAAACTTTTTTTTTCTCAGGTCTTCCTTAATTTCTTTTGAGGCATGGTGTGCTGTTTCAGGAAATGTTATAGGCAAGTTCACATAGCAGTAACAGTTCTATTTAGATGATTATTATATTCAATAGCAGCAATCAAGCAACAGTGTGTAGTCTACTTTCACCCATGTTGTGCTTGATCAGTCTTTGTTATAAGTCATGCGGACAGGCAACAGGAAATAAATCTCACTATCCTCACATTGATTTCTATACATTTTATTTTTATTTTTTTTTTTTTTATTTTATATTTTTGGTGGGAGGGGCAAAAGTTGTTAACCAAAAGGAGGTAAAATAACCTATATTATGTAAAACTTTACTACTATAAATGTTACTGCTATCGCTAACTAAGAGTAGAGCTCAAGGATGTAAGAAATACACATCCTTCACTGGGTCAGTTTAATATACATTACTTTGTTGTAGTGGTGCTGCCATTTATTTTATATGCTATTGATCCATGTATCTTATGCCAGGATATTTAGGCCTTGTATTTCGGCAGATACAATCACTAGTTTGTGTTCTAGCACTGCAGGGGAAGGACTGTTCGAGCATCTGGACTGCCTTACTTATCTCACCTGAATGCTTATTACTGGCTTCTTGCTTCTGGGGTCATATGTGGTAACCTCTGACCTCAATGCAGGTGCATGCTACTGTAAATGTACAATGAACTCACTAATACATGGCCATTGGGAAAAGATGAGGGCTACCTGGCTTTTTAGACACACCAGCCCTTCTTTTTTGACCAGTATACAATGGGACAAGGTAACATGAGGTGAGTATTGGTTGGAATCATGTCACTTGGTTGGGAGGAAAGTGAGCCAGAGAGGCATAGTTAAATTGGATACTTCAGTGAAAGCAGCACTGCATGAATGGGGGCAGACTATAGTGATGATTTTCATAATTGTAATTGGAATAGCAAATCTAATTGTGGGAAATTACGCAAAATTTTGCTAATTACAACTATATGCATAATTTTCATAACTGTGATTATTTTTGTGATAGCTAATTTGGAATTCCGCACAGTTTTTCCATCATTACTAAAAACTACAATAAACGTTCACATAATTTTTCGTAATTATGTGAACATACCGGTATGAGTAACACTAAATTAAACACTAAACCGACAGGCTTTGGACTCGTAGTAGTCCATCCCTTCATTGGGGATTCTCAGACCTATCTTTGTTTTCAAAAGCAGTTTAATTGCCAAAACAGTAAGATGCCAGCCAGCCTCCCTACTTCCTTGCAAACTATTTTGGCAATTAGACTTAGAAATTGCCATTCAGGAAATGCTTCTGAAATCTAAGAAAACACTGAGCATCCCACATGAGGAGATTGACTACTGTCGGTTCTGTCAGTTTTTAACTGCTTTTTTTGCTGGAGTGGTCCTTTAATGAAGGAAGAGATAGGATGTGTTGTACCATATATACTCACATATAAGCCAACCGGCGTATAAGCCGAGATACCCACTTTTCCCTCAGAAACCAAGAAAAAGTGATTGACTCGCATATAATCCCCCTCCCCATATAGCCCCTACTCAGCAGCCAGATGTGCTCCTATTACAAATCAGCCCCGCTACCCATAACCAGTTATGCCCCAAGGAGGAAACAGCTGTGTTTTAAGATGACACTAGATGGCGTCATAGATATGAGACACAGCGATTGCTACACAGGAAGAATCCACGATCACTGCACAGCTGACACATTGCTTGCACGCTCCACTCCACAAGCTAGGGGACACAGGTAGTCTTGAGCAGTGCACTCTGCACACCATGTTGCTGGCAAGAGATCACTAGTGCAAGATCCTTACGCTCCTCTGGCAGTAAAAAAAAAAACCTGCTCCACCATCTGTTCTGCTACAATAACTCACATATAAGCCGAAGGGGTAACTTACGTGAGTATATAAGGTACACTCACTGTAACACAGTGCTACAGTGAGTAGTAGCACGGTGGTGTAGTGGTTAGCGCTCTTGCCTTGCAAGCGCTGGGTCCCCAGTTCGAATCCCAGCCAGGTCAACATCTGCAAGGAGTTTGTATGTTATCCCCGTGCCTGTGTGGGTTTCCTCCGGTTACTCTGGTTTCCTCCCACACCCACAAAAACATACAGATAGGTTAATTGGCTCCCCCCAAGATTGGCCCTAGACTATGATACATACACTACACTAGACATATGACTATGGTAGGGATTAGATTGTGAGCCCTCTGAGGGACAGTTAGTGACAAGACAGTATACTCTGTACAGCGCCGCGGAAGATGTCAGCGCTCTATAAATAATAATAATAATAGTCAGCCCAGTCATTTAGCGACATATGACTTGGACACCTGGCATTGGCAGCTATGATTAGCAACACAGCAGCATTTCTAGAACTATTAATGGTCTAGTTAAGCTCATAATTGTTTCTTATTTGCCCTTTGCTGAATATTTTCATTGCTGTTTTAACAATTGGTAGTTTTTGCTTTCAGAGGCTAGGATTTTTTTTTCTATTTTTTTTTTCCGTTAGCATTCCCTTATGTAGCTCTGCAACTTTATTTGTCATTATAGTTTTGGAAGGAAAAGTGCATTTGCTGTAGCAACTAAGCAAAATCTCAATTCAGCTCTTTCAATGAGTAGGACAGTGTGTTTCTCAACAATGGTACAAAAGTGGTTAGAAACAGCCTAAATAGCAGCACTTTGCCTGTAACTAGACATAACAAGAAAAAAAGCATGTTTAAACTACTCCTCTTTTGTATCTTTGCTTTGTTCTGTTTTGCTTTCAGCCTTGCCTTTTCTTGTCTGTACTGGCTGCACAGAATTCTGTGGCTTTCTTTACCCGTTCCACTCTCACCCTCAGTACAAATTCAGCACACGGTCACAAGAACTGAATGATGAATGCTGTCACCGGTGGAACATTTTCTATGCAATGAGTATTCACAGATTTTGAGTAGAACTAGGAACACGTCTATGTGCCATAGCCAGAAGTAGATACCGTGGGACAGATGTGCTAAGCCTCTAGAACACCTTCATATAACGTGAGATTCTATGCAGGCTGAGATCAGGTTCATATAGGATAACATAGGATCCTCATACAATAGTTGGAGGATTCAGATGTCAGAATATGAGGAAAATGATTTCAAATACGAAAAAGTTTTTGTAAGCAATGATGTCCCTGATGACTCAAGATACGTTTTAAAGAACTGTAACCAAGGATTGAACTTGATCCCAATCTGTAGCTTATACCGCTTTTCCCATGAGAAATGTTTAACTTTTCTCGAGTAGATCATCGGGGGGGGGGGGGGGGGGGAGGTCTGTATGGCTGATATTGGGGTGAAATCCCTCCCACAGTGTGATGTCAGGACCTAGGTCCTGTCAGTTTACTGTCTGTGAACCTTGTTGCATTGTGGGAAATAAAAGCTGTTTCCAACTGCCAAGCAACCAGTCTCTCCCTCGGTGCGTATGTATATCTATAACAAAGCAACATTGTTAGTAGGTGTGGATATAGATAATGGCAGTTTGTACTATCTAGTTTTTTCATGTCTGCAAGTAGTAAAGATGATTGCATGCAGGCCGATTGTGGACCAAACAATATGAACAAATCACAAGGAGAATATCAATCATCTCTTGGTCTCTCTTTTATTTTTTAACATCCCACTTTTCATTGTATTGATTTATTTTTTCCCCTCTTTGCTTAAATTTAAGCATTTTGCTTACAATACTTCCACTACACAAAGCTCTGTTTTCCTTCTTACTTATCTTGCTTTCAGTTGTCTGAGCCATGACTTATTTGAAAAGGAAGATAACATTTGTATTAACATTTAGATGCCTCAGGTCAGAGCTAAAACTTTGATATAAATGGCTTAAAATGCTGCATTTAGTTACTTGTTTGCTCCTATTCACTTTGCAAAGTAAAAAAACAGGTTCTCTTTACAGAACAGCATTTTTAGATGGGCAGGTGACAAGAAATGATCTTCATAAATGAACAATCTGTGGGCCAGATTTATCAAAGCATTACCAACAGTTTTTATCTTCTTAAACAGTTCTAACCAGCTGGGGAACTGTTCAGCATTATAATAAGACACTTCTAAAAACCCTACTTAATAGTGGCAGTTTAGCATAGATTTCTAGAGCAGCACTAGGGTTAAGAAAAAGTGCAAATCCATTCCTAACCTGCTGCAGATTAAGAAGTGCTTAATAGCAGATCTACAGATAGTGTAGCAGTGCGGGCTAGGCATGATTTTTGAGGTGCTCCAAACCCCTGCTGAATTCCTCACTCAGAGCTTGCCGGTGTCAATACAGCAGATGTATTGGTTATCTAAGCCAGTGTTCCCCAACCCTGTCCTCAAGGCCCACCAACAGTGCATGTTTTGTAGAAATCCACAGAGGAAGTTAATCAGCTCTGAGACACTAATTATCTCTCCTGTGCATGTTTGTGGTTTTCTGCAAAACATGTACTGTTGGTGGGCCTTGAGGACAGGGTTGGAGAACACTGATCTAAGCAATGGCAATTCCCTTCACACAGTGCACTGTCTGAGAAACCTTCCTAACTCCTCCTCTTTTACACAGTTTTAGAAGGAAACTGCACTAGTTACCTAGTGCATCTAGTTATGGTATTTCTTAAGATGTCTGAGACAGTTCTGCACGGATTTCTAAAAACCTACCAATATTTTGTCTCAGACACTCTTGATAAATGTCCCCCTGTGGCTCTTGACAATGGTTGCCTGGGTGTATACTAGAGGCTATGGTCACTGTAAAGAAGAATGCTCAAGAGGAGCAACAGAAGAGCACAGTAGTCAGAGACAAGGAGTGTTCTCTGAGTGTGCATGATAGCTTGGGAGAATGGTGAGTAAGCACAAAAGTGGGTGTGGGGGAAGATGTGAACTCAGAATGTCCACTCTGTTCTAAAAGATACACAACAGCATAATAACCTTTAAATAAGAAACATTTCTTTGTTACAACTGATACAAATCCTACAATAAATCTGCACTGTTCCTACTTCCTGATTCATGGAAACAGACATATTGTTAACAGCCTGTGCTTTCAAATGAGCGTATCTGCCGTCTTTGCCGTGGCAGTCAGGTGACACCGGGGAGAGATCAAATTACAACTTGTGATTAGATGCAAATGAGGGGAAATAAAACAGGCTAAACTCTCTAAATACATACAGGGTGCATTGTTCTATGTTTTCTTCTGCCCTGTGCAAGAGTTCAGGTCCACTTTAAGGTTAACATTTGCAATTACACTTCTGCCAGAATACCTTTGCAATACAGAACCTGCAAGTCATGGTAAGTAAGTGTCTGTAGACCAAGCAAAGACGAGACTTATCAATGAGAACTTTCCATTATCAACCTTGTCACTGAGACTGTAAATGTGTTTCTAACATAGTAGACATTAAACTGTCCTCCATAGCAGACAACGAACTATCTGGAGGGTTGCCCTTCCTATAAACTTCTAAAAGCAAGAAGTTTTGACTCCTTTCTACAGTGGGTGGTCCTGTCGACCGCTATTTTATCGGGTGACTTCAGCACTTCAGCACTCGAACTTACTGTTATAGCCAATATTAGCAGTGCTTTGCATGGGAGCCTCTCTTAAACATACCTCCTACATCCAGGCGGCATAAGCAACTACTTTTCTGGACATAGGAGCTAAGTCCTGGTGGCATTCGTGGTTAAAGGTACTGCCTAAACAACCTTTATTGTTATGTCTTTGTTTAAACACTTAAAGCTTACCCAAACCAAACATTTTTTTAATTCAAAATATTTAGTTGCACCACTCTGACACATACAAAGATAAATAACCACTCCTTCAAGCCTATGAGCATTTCAGTTCATGCTTTTCACCCTTCTCTTCTCATAACTAGGGTTATACAGGTGGCAGCCATTACTTCTGAGCTTAGTAGGAGGTTTTGGGTCATGGGTGTGTTTGTCATCATCTACCCTCCCTCACAGGGGTGTAGTCTATGTGAAATCTCACACAAGCTGAGATCACCTCCCCTGTGACACAGTGATGCTTGCGAATTCTCGCCAAAGTCATTTTTGCATCGAAAATCCCTTTTTCAAATTTGGCGAATTTTCGTGAAAATCTTCAGAAATATTTGCGTTTTCGACCAGCATCGAAAATTGAAGAAACTTCACTGTATGCGAACGCCTATGCCCTTATGCCGAAAATTGTTTGCAATAATCCGCTAGTACATACGTATAGACCCTGTTACCGCACGCGTACAGTACTATGCGGAAATACGTACGTGATGAACTACGAATTTAACGTGAAAATAACGGGCATTAGGCGAAAATTAAAATTCGCCTGTCGAAACGAAATTTGGCGAAAATAATTTTTGCATTTTCGCTCATCACTGCTGTGACATCATCAGTAGCAGCCTGTGTTTTGTTTTTTATTTCATCCACCAGTCTGCCGGATTCTGTCCCGGCAATATGAAAGGAAGGGAGGGGTTCCTCCAATAAATGTAAAATATTTTATATTTATCATCATGCAGCTGAAAAAAGGCTGCTATTTATTATTATAAGTTAGAAAATAGGTTTTATTTCTAAAATCCTGTATTTTTAATTTGGGTCCACTTTAAGTACCAGCAGTCTATGCCCCCTTAAAGTGAACCTCCGGACTAAAAATTGACTCAGCTGCACTGAAAAGGCCTGGTGGTTCTTTAACAGTTTCACAGCATCAGAACTTTTTTTCTCTTATACAAGCCTCATTTTTAGCTGCACAGAAGAAAACTGCCCGGGCTTTTTTTCCCTGATGCTGTGCAAAGCATGATGGGATTTCTGATTTTGTTGTTCTCGTTCTGCTGTTTTGGTGCATTTTTTTTTTTTTTACATTTTGAATTTGACATTTGAAGCCTAGCGTGTGCAGCTGGGAGGGGTGATCAGGACACAGGACAGTTGGAACTGTGTCTCCTGCTCCTTGTCACCTCCTTTCCACCAAAAAGATGGCTGCCCCATGACAAAGATGGCAGCCCCCATGAATCACAAACATTTGCCTGTTCTTTTAAAACAGGGTGGGTAAGAAATTATATTACCTATCTATTCTAATTAACATAACTAATGTAACTTGATGACAGTATGTTTGTTTAGGCTGAAATTCCCCTTTAAGGAACAGAGACCGCTGGTACAAGAAACGGCAGAATAGCGATGAACACCGACGAATCGCCACAATTGTCGTCACCGCCGCACATCAGGATCCTGGGCCACCTATGACGGCAGAGTTCCTGTGAGCCGGTCAGGAGCCGCTTTTATTGGCTCTTGACCCTGCCTATCAATGTAAGCCAATGGGAGCCGCTTATGTTAATAGACAAGGTCAGGGGCCAATGAAATTGTCTCCTAACCCGCTCACAGGGCTCTGCCGTTATAGAGACGGCAGAGCGAGTGAGCTGCGGCGGGGAGACAGCAGCGAGATCGTCGGGAGCGACGAAAGCGGTTGCTCAAACCAACGATGAAGAAAAAATACAGAGTTAGCACATCAATTGTATTGCACGGCTTTATTTTTGTATTTATACTGCAGATTATCTACAGTTACAGTTTCTATTTCATGTTTGCTTTATTTGTTTTTGATGCCTGTACTTTACCTCGATATTCAAGGCCACTGCGTGTTTCACTTGAGTTCAATTCTGATGTTTTTCAGTCTTTTTTTTTCCTTTCAGGTGCAGATAGACATCAACCAATTAGCATATATTTGCACTGACTTGCTTTCACTGTATACGAAGAAAATGAAAAGCATTATTTAAATATTCATTCAAAGTATGTAATTAGTTATGGTGTCATATTAGTGATAATTGGTTAGAGAGTTAGAGGGTCAATGAATCTGTCTGTTACAGAAATGTCAGATCCGGCTGTCATGTATTTTGAATAATAAATATATTTTATTCTTGTCTATAACGGTAAAATGAGGCCCTGTTCACAGCGCTCAGCTGTATTTCAGAATCATTCGGCCATCTCACTGCTTGTACAATTCTATGGGCTGTTCACAGGCATAGGAGAGGAATTGCTGCCGGGAGACTTGGGCGCAGGCTACAGCCGGTATATGGTTGATGCTGCTGCTGCACAAGTTCCCGGCGACGTTAAATACTATTCCCCCTCCAGGCCACCGTGGATTGTGGGGAAAGAAATTATTCGGCTTCCAGCAGTTGCTGGAGGCCAAATTATTGTGTTCTACAAGTAACTTCAGCGCCGTCTTCTGTCAGCGCTGAAGTTACTCACTGTGCGCCACTATAGCCGTAATTCCTTTTATGGTCTATGGTGGCGCCGGCTGCGCCCAAATCTCCCGCGCTGTATTGGAAGTGTTCGTGTTCACAGTACCGCGGCAACTGATCACGTTACTCTAACTCGCTGCAGGCAGGCTTTGTAGTAAAATCTATGTCCAGTCTCCAGATATGAATTAAGATGTAATGGAGCCCTGGGCAAGGTGTAGATTTAGGGCCCCCGTGTGGCTTTTTTGGTAAGCTGAAGTGGAGAGAGATCAGAGAAGGTGGCTGGTGAACCCTTTGACACCCACTAGGCCACAGGTACCTACTTAGGTTGCCTGGTGGATGATCCAGTCTCTATTGCAGTTCACATTCGTAACAACCCATGCGTTATGCAGTTGACCACTGTGAACCTAGACTTAAAGTGAATGTCTACCGTTTAAAAAAAGAAAAAGTCAGATACTCACCTAAGGAGAGGGAAGGCTCGGTCCTAATGAGCCTTCCTTCTCCTCTCCCGGTGCCCGGTCCCGCGCAGGATCCCCCGTGGCAGTATTCGACCAGTTCGGTCAAATACTGCCACTTCCGCATGCCGAAGGGAGCTTTCGGAAGCCTTCGGGAGCACTCGGGCTCCCGATGACGCAGCTGCTCCATACTACGCATGCGCGAGCGCCCTCTATGACGCGCTCGCGCGTATGTGGTATGGAGCGGTCCGTCTTCGGAAGCCCGAGTGCTCCCGAAGACCTCCGAAGTCCCTGCGGCGGCGGACGCGAACGGAGGAGCCAGCGCAGCACCGAGGGCACCGGGAGAGGAGAGGGAAGGCTCATTAGGACCGAGCCTTCCCTCTCCTTAGGTGAGTATCTGACTTTTCCTTTTTTTTAAACGGTACCCATTGGCTTTAAAGGCATATACATGTTTTTGTTAGACACTGTGTAGCCAATCCAACTATTATTTTACTGATTCAGCATATTTTAACATAATAATAATACCTCTAAGTATGCAGAATAAATGTACCATAAAATAACTGGATGTGCCATCCAATACATATTTTTGGAGGAACATTTAACTCTTGATTCCCCTTAGCCATGCCATGTCCAGGTTTCTGTATACTTTGCACATCTTTCTAAAACAAATTGTGGTTGCAGACATGCCATGAAGGTTTTTAAAGGGAACCTAAACTGAGAAGGATATGGATTTTTCCTTATAAAATAATACCAGTTGCCCAACTCTCCTGCTGATCATGTGTCTCTAATACTTATAGCCACAGCCCCTCAACAAGCATGCAGATCATGTGCTCTGACTGAAGTCAGACTGAATTAGCTGCATGCTTGTTTCAGGTGTGAGATGCAGATACTACTGCAGCAAATTGGTCAGCGGGAGAGTCAGGCAACTGGTATTGTTTAAAAGGAAATATCCATATCCCTCTCAGTTTAGGTTCCCTTTAATGTTCACCTGCACTGCTGTGAATTGTTTGACTTCTGCTGCATGTTTCCATAACCAGTGGCGTTGAAGCCTCTCCACTTCCCAGGCTTCCATATATCCCCCCCCCCCCCAGCTAACTATTTAAGCCCAGAAACTAAGTACTTGTCTTTATTCCTGGATAAAGGCTATTCTTCTACAGTATTGTTTACTTGCTGGTGATGTCAGCACAGTGCAAGGATCAGGGATAATTCACAGCATTGTCAGTATTGTGTTATCTCAGCCAATCATCTGACAGTGTTAACTGTCTGAGAATATCAGTTCCAAATGATTAGTCTGCGTAGGATTCAGTGAAATCCATCCACTCTATCCTAATGTAAGGAGTAACTGACCATAAAAACTAATTAGCTCTTTACATCAGTACAGGAGCTTTACAGATGAAAAAACAGACGTCCGTGTGTAATGCCTATTTGATTTGTCCTAGTGTAAGATGTATTGCCTATTTGTTTTTGATTTGTTTTGTGTGCTTCTGCTTCATTTTTTTGTAATAAGGGAGTGGGAACAGGGAGATCGCTACTGTCTTTAACATCTTAAAGTGGACCCAAATTAAAAATACAAGATTTCAGAAATAAAATCTATTTTCTAAATTATAATAATAAATAGCAGCCTTTTTTCAGCTGCATGATGACAAATATAAAATATTTTACATTTATTGGAGGAACCCCTCCCTTACTTTCATATTGCCGGGACAGAATCCGGCGAACTGGTGGAGTAGGTGGTGTCCGGCAAAGGAGGAATTGCTAATGGCTGCCACCTGTAGAACCCTAGTTATGAAAAGAGAAGGGTGAAAAGCATGCACTGAAATGATCATAGGCTTGAAGGAGTGTTTATTTATCTTTGTATGTGTTAGAGTGGTGCAACTAAATATTTTGAATTAAAAAAATGTTTGGTTTGGGTCTGCTTTAAGTACTGAAATGTCTTTGTAACTTATACATCATTATCAGAAATTGAATCCAAAAAGCTTAAGGGCTCATTTCCACTAGTGCGGTGCGAATCGCTGGGATTCCACCGCTGACGAAATCGCATGCGATTCCACGTGTGTTTTTGCCAGGATTTCGCATGCGATTTCGCATAGGCAGGGTATATGTGAATTTAACCATGTCACTGCCTGGTTCAATTTACATTATTTTTCTTGCGAATTCGCGGCAAAAAACGCATGTGCGTTTTCCCTATCAAATACATAGCCTGCGAATTGCCTGCATTCCTCATGCAGGCGAATTCTGCAGGCTCTACCGTGCAGAAAAATCCTGCACAGAAAAACGCTGGAAAAAACTGACAAGTGGAAACAGAGCCATCCACTTGTATTGGCTGTGCGAATTCGCATGCAGACAACACATGCGGATTCGCTCTAGTGGAAACCGGCCCTAAGACATTTAAGCCTCCTATACACTCTCAACTAAAGCGATTTGAAACATCTGAAAAATATCACATTTTGACGGGATGGACGATAAATGTGTATAAAAATGTAACCAAACTGCATGACGAGCAACCAATATCAGGCATTTTGCCCAATCTGCCATGTGCATCAACTGACTCAATTGTTGGGCAGATATTGTGCAATAGGCAATGTGTGTACAATGTTGTTTGAACTAGATTGTTGTACTGAATGGGGAAATGTCATGCATGCTGTTGTTTTTATTTGTGTGTGCAGTATTTAAATGAGTTGGTCATTTGCAATAATGGAGTGTGAAAAAGAATTCTTGTTTCACAACGTCGCCGGTTTCCACAACGTTGGTTGTGTGTTTTTCGCCACTTTCGTTTGGCGTGTGTATGTGCCTTAAGACTTGAGTACCTTACAGACAAGAGGGTCCCAGTCAGCAGTGGTGGGGCCAAGGTGGGCACGGAAAGACTCTACTTAGGTAAGTATGTCACTTTTTTTTAAGAAGCTTTGCTTTAACCATTACAGTGAAAAAAAAAAAGCAGGTTAAATACAGCTTAAATGTTATACAGAAGTATTACTACTAAATTCTGAAGGTTAAAAAAAAATTACACATTTAATTCCCATTCTAATGACACTTCCCCTTCAATGTAAAAGTTGCAAGCAGAATTGCTTTGTTTCTGCACTGTATGGAAACATTTTCCACAAGGTGCCAGCATGATGGCATAGTGGTTAGCGCTCTCGCCTTGCAACGCTGGGTCCCCGGTTCAAATCCAAGCCAGGTCAACATCTGCAAGGAGTTTGTATGGTCTTCCTTTGTCTGCGTGGGTTTCCTCTGGGCACTCCAGTTTCCTCCCACATCCCAAAAACACACAGATAAGTTAATTGGCTTCCCCCTAAATTGGCCCTAGACTAAAATATACATGCACTACACCCTTAGCTCTCAATGTGTGGAATGCGTACCCCACAGGGTACACCTGATGGTTCCAGGGGGTACTCGGGCTTGATATACTTAAACAAGAATAACACATTTAGAGTTTCAGAAAAATGATAAATCTTAATTAAACAACAACAAAAAAGTATTTTAGTTAATTAAAAGCAATATTAAATGCTTGGAAATTGTTTAAAATAAAATATCATGTACTACGATTAAATATATATTTGTCAAGGGGTACATGTGATAATGTTTACTATGCTATGGGGTACTTGGTGAGTATAGGGTTTTAAAAGGGGTACATACCAATAAAATGTTAAAAAAACACTGCACTACACAATACATACTTAGACATACAGTGGTTTGCAAAACTATTCAGCCCCCTTGAAGTTTTCCACATTTTGTCATATTACTGCCACAAACATGAATCAATTTTAATGGTAATCCACGTGAAAGACTAATACGAAGTGGTGTACACGTGAGAAGTGGAACGAAAATCATACATGATTCCAAACATTTTTTACACATAAATAACTGGAAAGTGGGGTGTGCGTATATATTCAGGCCCCTTTGGTCTGAGTGCAGTCAGTTGCCCACAGACATTGCCTGATGAGTGCTAATGACTCAATAGAGTGCATCTGTGTTTAATCTAATGTCAGTACAATTACAGCTGCTCTGTGACGGCCTCAGAGGTTGTCTAAGAGATGAAGTCCAAAGAACACACCAGACAGGTCAGGGATAAAGTTATTGAGAAATTTAAAGCAGGCTTAGGCTACAAAAAGATTTCTAAAGCCTTGAACATCCCACGGAGCACTGTTCAAGCGAACATTCAGAAATGGAAGGAGTATGGCACAACTGTAAACCTACCAAGACAAGGCCGTCCACCAGGCATGAGCTTCCACTTCTTATGTGTACACCACTTTGTATTGGTCTTTCACTTGGAATTCCAATAAAATAGATTTATGTTTGTGGCAGTAATATGACAAAATGTGGAAAACTTCAAGGGGGCAGAATACTTTTGCAAACCACTGTATGACTATGGTAGGGACTAGATTGTGAGCTCCTTTCAGGGACAGTTAATGAAAAGGCTATATACTGTATGTACTCTGTACAGCGATGTCGGCGCTATGTAAATACGAAATAATAATAATAAATAAATCCTAAGCTGGCAGCAGAGTCTGACTTTTTAAAAAAACAGCATTAGGCCAGAAACCCACTAGGAGCGCTTTTCTGAGCGCTTTTTGATTTGAAAAGCTCTTGCTAATGTATTGCTATGGGTGTGATCCCACTAGAGGGATGTGATTTTTTTAATAATCCCCTATAGCATTGCATTAGTGAGAGCTTTTTCAAATCACTAGCGCTTAAAAAGCGCTCCTAGTGGGTAAAAAGCCAAGTACCTGCAAGATGTTGAAATGCACGGAGGACGCCGTCCGCGCCCTCCGTGCAGTTCCGCCGGGTCCCCTTCCTGAGATCACCCCCCGTGCCGATCGCGACCCCACAGGCCGGGTCGTGCTCTCGTTCCGCTCCCAATATGGCCGCTTCCTCTGGCCGCGGCTGCACAGTCCGCCTGGCCGCGAGTGCGGCTGCGCAGCTCTACGGCCAACCTCCCGAACCACGCACTGTAGTCGTTATATGTTTCTCATTATTTTTTTGGAAAGGTATACTCCTGCATTCTAATGAATATAGAGAACAAAAGAAAAATATCACCAGACTAATTTTTCAAGTGAATTTCAATAACCCGAAGCAACTATATTTTAATTAATAATTAACTTGCCTAACCTCATAGTAAGCATTGTGAAACATAAAAAATGTAGGTCACAATGCTTATCTGCCTACAATTAGGTTTTTTGTAAGCCTCTCGGGTTTTAGCGTTACTACAGTCGATTAATTTCCCGCTTAGCTTCCACTTTTTCTTACAGTGATCCCAAATGGAAAACTTCTCATTTATATTTCAGATTACTAATAAAAGCAGAATTGCTTCATATTTAGTGTTCTGCGGACCATTATCATAGAAAATGATGTCGGGGTACGTTACAAAAAAGTACTGTGTGTGGAGTTCTACGTATTGCTAAAGCAAGATTTAGACTTTAATTTTTCTTTAGTATCTTTTTGAGTCAGCTAACCATGTTGGTGTTTTGCAGCTGGTGGGATTCATCAACAAAGGTGCAAAGAGAACTGAAACATAAGTGGGATAGTCACCCATAACGATCTGTCAGATTTCAATTTTAAAAGCCAATCTTTTGAGGGGACCTGAAATGTGAGGGATATAGAGGCTGACACATTTATTTCCTTTTAAACAATGCAAAAGGTCAGGATGTTTTGCTGATCCTTTGCCTCAAATACATGTAGCCAGAGACCCTGGACAAGGATGCATATCAGGTGCTCTGGCTGCATGCTTGTTTCAGGTGTGTGAATCTACTGCAACTAAAGAGAACAGCAGAACTGTCAGGCAACGGGTATGGTTTAAAAGAAAATCAATAAAAAATCTTTATCCATACGTATAGATTCCATTCACTCCTTTATATGGACATCTGCCCACTGGGAAATCACAAATCTATTATTTTAAGGGAGCCCCCCCATCTTGACCTATGCCAGTGCTGTCCAACTGGTGGCCCGTGGGCCGCATCTGGCCCGCCAGGCCTCCTGCTGCGGCCCCCCTGCTGCCTGCTCCATGCAGTGGCGGCGCGAGAGAACTTTTTTTAAAACCCCTTTCCCTAATCCTGCTGAAATGTATATAATTACTGCTCCCCCCCCTCTAGTTCTGCCCTGGGCTGCTGCCGCCGCTAACGCACCTCAGATCAGCGGCAAGCAGGAGAACCAGGCAGACCGGCGCATAGCAGCCGCGGGGTGAACTTTAAATGCTGGACATGAACGATGATGTCACTTCCTGCATTTGAATTTACTGCGCGGCTGCTATGCTCCAGTCTGGCTGGCTCCTATCTCCTGCTTGCTGCCGATCTGAGGTGTGTTAGCGGCGGTAGCAGCCCAGGGTAGAACGAGGGGGGGGGGCAGTAATTATATACATTTCAGCAGGATGAGCAGCAGCACGGGGTAGAACGACGGGGGGGCAGTAATTATATACATATATACATGTCAGCAGGATGAGCAGCAGCATGGGGGAGAATGAGGGGGGGCTGGGGCTGTATATGTGTACATTTATCATTCTGATTGCATATTGTGGGGAAACTGCTGCTAGATTTTTTTTTCTTGGGGCAGGGGTCGCGTGCGTGGCCGGCCGGCCCTTCACCTTGTGGTCTGGAAAAAAAACAGCCCTCCATGCCCACAAAGTTGGACAGCACTGACCTATGCTATAACGGTCACACAACCAAACTCTCACTTCTGTAAACGTAGGCCTCATTCCCACCATATATGTTGCTGTGTGCATTTCTGACATGCAGGATCATCAGACTGCACATTCTGATGTTTACACTGTACACGCTGTGCAGTTTTGTGATGCCCTATCGCACTGCTGCACACCTTTTTCGGCAAAGCGCTGCGCTGACCCATTCACTGTGTGTGTTGCATTTCAATCACACGGCCATCTGCATTTCACATTGTGAACAAGGCCTATTTTTATTTTATTTACCTTTTTTTTATCTCCTTTTGAGCTTATACTCTATATCCACTCTGCGGCCGCCTCACTCAGAATTGCAGCTGCAGAGTGGCTCCCCCAGGACCGCCTAATGCGGAATTGCATCATTTCGCAATGCTCAAGATTTGCAGGGAACGAGCGCTCGCTCAAGTGCCGTTCCCTGCAGGGGAGAAAGGCGGCCACAGCGGTAAGTCTGCCAGCCCTTGATCGCGGCTGGCAGGTTTCTGATGAGAGCTATCGGCGGGCAATACAATGTAAACAGCGCTGCGGATGTCCCGCAGTGCTGTATAAGTGACAGCCTTGTCACTTCACTGTCCCTCAGATGGCCACACAATCGAATCGCTGCCACAGTCCTATGCCTTGTAGGAACAATTTGGGGAGGAGGGGGGGGGGGGGTTGGGAGTAAAGTAAATAGGGCTTTTTTTAAAAATAAAAGGTGATTTTAATGAATTTAAAAAAACTAAAGAACGCAGGAGTGATCAGAAACCTCCAAATGAATGTCCGGTTAAGGACAAGAAAAGGAGGTAAGACTCATTTGTGTGGTAAGTTGTATGGCGGTGCAGCAAGTTGCTGATTTGTGAAAAATAAAGTGGATAAATTCAATGCGCTTGATTCACAAAGCGGTGCTAACTGTTATCACGCTTGTGAAAAGCCCCTTAGCATACTTTGCGCGCGCTAATTAGCGCTTGTGCGATAAATTTTGCGTTCGCACGCTAAGTTTAGCGCTGCCTGGTGTGCGCCGAAACAAATATGGTGCACCTGATGCGCCCAAATTATCCCATTGGATGCGCCCTAAACGTTGCATGGGTGCGACGTTTAGGGCACATTCAATGCAACGTTTTGGGTGCATCAGGCGCGTCATTTTCGTTGTACCCGGTGCAACTTTTTGCGCGCACCGGTAGTGCTAAACTTAGCGCGCAAATGCAAAACTTAGCGCTCAAACTGATTTAACTTGGTGCGTGCTAACTACTTACCACACTAGTTAGCACGCCCAAAGTCTTTAGGCGTGCTAACTGTGTCAACTTAGTAGATTCTATGTTCAAAAATACATACAACCAACTATAATTGCTGACCACTCTGAGTAATGTTGGTTACACATTGTGCACTGCATTCTAGAGCCTCAGATACCTTTATAAGGGATGCGACCCCCGGTTGTTACTAGTAGGGAAAATCCCACACAGCCAAGGAGAATGCTCCTTTTCCCCTATACAGCATAGTATTTATTTGATTGATGTTATTTGGTATATACTAATTGGAAAGTTGAGTACCCTAATGGGTCTTTAGTTAATCATCACTGTTTTAACCTTGGTTTCCTAAATTAGCGTATGTAACACTATAGGGATGTCTTCTGTTTGTAAATATTCTACTGTAAGCTTTTTCTGCTCTTATGCTGCCGTATTTAAAGCCATGATATGTAACTGTTATAGGTAAATGTACGGAGGATCTTATGCAACCTTGAATTATTGTTTTCCCAAGCTTTCCATTTATTCACCTTTATGTATAAAAAACAATAAAAATCATTTAAACTAAAAAAAGAAAATGAATATGGCATCCTCCACATGCTTCAGGCTCCCTTCAAGATAATAATATTGTTTAATCATTCAGTAAACAAAGGGCTCAGAAGTTACCTATTTTCTTCTGCAGCTAAAAAAAATTCCTACCTTAAAATTATGATCACATGACCAGAAGCACTGAGTTTGGCAAGTGAGTTTTTAGATTTTTTGGATGGATCTGCTGTTGATACTTGATTTGCATCATCACTACCATTTAGTAAGATGGCAAGGTGGAAGGCTCAGGCTGAATCTGTCTGCAACCAATAGCACAGCCACTCATGCGCTTATGCATTGAAGGTTAAAAAAGAATTAGAAAGTTGTATTCATTGGGTGAGTTTGGATATACAATTTTGTGCTGTGTAAACTCTTTTAGTGATTTAAATGGAACACAGGCTCAATGGATCAGTAATTTCTATTGGGTGTCATTGCCCTAAACCTGTAAATATACAATCTTGAATTTTATTATCTTCTGCAATTCAGGAAAAAAAAACTTAACATTAGCAGATTGACTTTTATTGGGGAGGAGGGGGGGGGGGGTTGGGAGTAAAGTAAATAGGGCTTTTTTTTTAAATAAAAGGTGATTTTAATGAATTTAAAAAAACTAAAGAACGCAGGAGTGATCAGAAACCTCCAAATGAATGTCCGGTTAAGGACAAGAAAAGGAGGTAAGACTCATTTGTGTGGTAAGTTGTATGGCGGTGCAGCAAGTTGCTGATTTGTGAAAAATGAAGTGGATAAATTCAATGCGCTTGATTCACAAAGCGGTGCTAACTGTTATCACGCTTGTGAAAAGCCCCTTAGCATACTTTGCGCGCGCTAATTAGCGCTTGTGCCATAAATTTTGCGTTCGCACGCTAAGTTTAGCGCTGCCTGGTGTGCGCGAAACAAATATGGTGCACCTGATGCGCCCAAATTATCCCATTGGATGCGCCCTAAACGTTGCATGGGTGCGACGTTTAGGGCACATTCAATGCAACGTTTTGGGTGCATCAGGCGCGTCATTTTCGTTGTACCCGGTGCAACTTTTTGCGCGCACCGGTAGTGCTAAACTTAACGCGCAAATGCAAAACTTAGCGCTCAAACTGATTTAACTTGGTGCGTGCTAACTACTTACCACACTAGTTAGCACGCCCAAAGTCTTTAGGCGTGCTAACTGTGTCAACTTAGTAGATTCTATGTTCAAAAATACATACAACCAACTATAATTGCTGACCACTCTGAGTAATGTTGGTTACACATTGTGCACTGCATTCTAGAGCCTCAGATACCTTTATAAGGGATGCGACCCCCGGTTGTTACTAGTAGGGAAAATCCCACACAGCCAAGGAGAATGCTCCTTTTCCCCTATACAGCATAGTATTTATTTGATTGATGTTATTTGGTATATACTAATTGGAAAGTTGAGTACCCTAATGGGTCTTTAGTTAATCATCACTGTTTTAACCTTGGTTTCCTAAATTAGCGTATGTAACACTATAGGGATGTCTTCTGTTTGTAAATATTCTACTGTAAGCTTTTTCTGCTCTTATGCTGCCGTATTTAAAGCCATGATATGTAACTGTTATAGGTAAATGTACGGAGGATCTTATGCAACCTTGAATTATTGTTTTCCCAAGCTTTCCATTTATTCACCTTTATGTATAAAAAACAATAAAAATCATTTAAACGAAAAGAAAATGAATATGGCATCCTCCACATGCTTCAGGCTCCCTTCAAGATAATAATATTGTTTAATCATTCAGTAAACAAAGGGCTCAGAAGTTACCTATTTTCTTCTGCAGCTAAAAAAAATTCCTACCTTAAAATTATGATCACATGACCAGAAGCACTGAGTTTGGCAAGTGAGTTTTTAGATTTTTTGGATGGATCTGCTGTTGATACTTGATTTGCATCATCCCTACCATTTAGTAAGATGGCAGGGTGGAAGGCTCAGGCTGAATCTGTCTGCAACCAATAGCACAGCCACTCATGCGCTTATGCATTGAAGGTTAAAAAAGAATTAGAAAGTTGTATTCATTGGGTGAGTTTGGATATACAATTTTGTGCTGTGTAAACTCTTTTAGTGATTTAAATGGAACACAGGCTCAATGGATCAGTAATTTCTATTGGGTGTCATTGCCCTAAACCTGTAAATATACAATCTTGAATTTTATTATCTTCTGCAATTCAGGAAAAAAAACCTTAACATTAGCTGATTGACTTTTATTGGGGGGGGGGGGGGGGGTAGGGCTAGGCACCACCAGGGGGGTATTAGGGTTAGGCACCATCAGGAGAGACTTAGGGCTCAATTCACAAAGCGGTGATAACCCAGTTAAAGACTTTAGGCGTGATAACCATTTTTATCATGCCTAAACTCAGTTTAGGCATGATAAGTTTAGGCATGATAAGTTTAGGCATGCTAAGTTTAGATAAGCTTAGATCGCGCGCAAAGTCCCGCACGCAAAGCAGCGCCATTAAACTCTATGCAAAGTGCACCAGACTTTGCTAGCGCAAAACTTTTGATCAGCTGTGCACTGCGGTGCTAACCCAGTTGGTGCTTAAACTTGTCATGCCTAAAAACTTATCACACCTAAACTTATCATGCCTAAACCTATTACACTTAAACTTATCACACCTAAACTTATCATGCCTAAACAGAGTTTAGGCGTGAAAAAGGGCTTTTCACTAGCGTGCTAACTGTTAACACCGCTTTGTGAATCAGGCCTTTAGAGTTAGGCACCACCGATGCATCAGTGGGGTTTTAGGATTAGGCACCATTAGTGGGTCTTAGGGTTAGACATCAACAGGAGGGTCTTTTAGGGTTAGGCACCACCAGGGGGGGGGGGGGGTTAGGATTAGGCACCACCAGGGGAGGGTTCTGTGCGAGAGTATGGAGAGATTAGGTTATAGTTAGGTTGTACATTATCAGTAAAGTAACTGATAATGTAATAAGGAATTAAATTGTTATTTACCTTTTGTTATCATTATTGTTATTTAATGTTGCACTTAAATTATTATTTACCATTATTGTTAGTAATATTGTTATTTAATATCACACCTAAATAAGCTCTTGACTTTATCAAATTGTATGCCGCCACCAGTGGCATGTAGGTGTCAAAAAAAAGAAAAAGCATGAATTTTGGAACCCACCTCACTTGTCTAACTCCATTACATATTCTCCAACATATTTCAAATAATTGGAATTCCTCCTTAATTAGAATTAAATCTCACCGAAAACTTGGAAGTTTATTAAGTATTCCCAACACATCATGCTAAGATGTAAGAAAAAAATAATTTCAAATGTATGAGACTAGGTGGAAAGTAATTTCACAGGGAATGTTAAGTGGAATCCAGCGCAGATTAACATATATTAGCTGAGTAAGTATTGCAGGTGTCAGAGGTGGGAGAAAAGCAGATGAGAAAATATGTCAATCTGAAATGTTAATAAACTACGGAGAGTAGGAGGTGGATTAAACGCAACAGCGTTGTGTCATGCAGCTAGAATCTTGAAATCAGCTATTGTTTTACAGAAGAAGATGAATATATTACATTTTCTCTTCCAGCTATTTTTAGCTCGTCTCTATTTCCTCTGGTGCACTAGAATTTCTTGCTTGGGAAGGAATTCTGTGGCTTCATGCAGCAATATTCTAGGGATTGTTTCTGATCTGAAGAACTTCTTCTTTAGTTAGCAGAATGTTCTGTTTTCTGTGAAAGTGTTTCTGATAAATGTCATAGAATTATAGACTGTAACACTTATTTTTAGAAAGGGTAGTACGTTGTTTAATGTAATTCTTTTATGCATTTTTTTCTTGTTATGTTCTGTTCTTTTATCTGAATCCTGGAGGAAATGTCCTGGGACTGAGCTCCTGTATAGAACATGGGAATAGGAATGAAGGATAGTGACGTTGCTTTGACAACCATATGGTTGTAGTCACCTCCTCACTTATACCAGAAACATGCATTTGAAAAATAATTTTGTTACTATGGGCAAGTCAAACCCTATCATTCAACCTACTTTCTATATTTTCAAAAACGTTGTACACATGCACAATCATGCTTGATTGTTAGGGTGACACTGTGAGGCACATGTGTTATAAAGACTCTTTGCTCAGCTATAGTCAAGTGGAGGTGGGGAGGGTGAGTACACCCTGGAAAGAAAAAACACAGAGACAACGGGAGCCCCAATAGTGTAATATGTCACAACCAGTAGGAGGATAAATTGGAAGCAAAAATGGTACTCACAAAGGAAGGTTGCAAATGGGGCAGCCAACCACAAGAAGTAGGTGGAGATGTATAAATCCGACTCCACTTGTGTATCCAGGAACACTAGATGCCGTTGTGCTCCTCAGAAAATACAATTACTGATTCTAATGGAGGCAGAAGCCCCAAAAGTCCAAGGAATACCCCTCCAAAGGAGGCTGGACAAGCACGAGAGGAGGAGAAGAGACACCCAGGGGTATGATAAAACTGTGTTACAAATAAAATAAATGAGAAAAATAGATGAGGTGGCTTATCTCAATGAAGACAAATTCATATAAACAATGAATTGTACTATGTACTGGCAACACCTTTCGTGCTTCTGTGTCCACTTCATCAATTAAAAAGCCCAAAAAATGCTTTCTGAGAGGCACTCAAGTCTGGGCTGAAAGCACTTTTTGGGCACTTTAATTGACCTGAGGAAGTGGGTATGGACCCATGAAATGCGTTGCCAGTACATAATAATTTTCATTGTTTATATGAATTGGTTCATTGAGGTAAGCCACCTCATCTATTTTTCTCATTTATTTTGTTTTTTAACGTACTTTTATCATACCCATGGGCACCTCTTCTCCTTCCCTTGTGTTGTTATAGTCAAGTGGAGCATCTTCTAGCAGGTGGAGTAGCACAAGAACAATGCACTCATCCATCTCTTGTTCATCAGTGTCACACAGAAAACAAATGGGATTTCTAAGCGATGTTGTTGAAAACCTGTACACAAACTCGATTGTTGGCAAAGCTGATGTTGAACAGCTACTTCTCCCAAGTTCCATCCAGCATGTGTACAAGGTGTAGAAATAAAGTATTTTTTTTTACCTTGAAATGCACAGTTCCAGTGTAATCTGCCAATTTACACAGCAATCCCAGTACAGGCATACACACTTTACGCCAGCTCAGTTCATGGTTTGGCAGAAGGGTGGGCAGGAGCTAAAGTAGGATTCTACTGTTTGGATGAGAAGTACAAGGGGGTTACAAGGACAAGGGGAGGGGCTATGCGCTGAAACCTGAGCACACAGAGCTTAGGGAGTGAGCTGAAGGAAAAAGATCCTTCAAGTCATTGTAACTTTCTATTAGAAGAGGAGCGGTGTAATTTTGTCTTTTTAAGGGGAACTTAAAGCGAGGCTTCCATATTTATTTCCTTTTAAGCAATAACAGTTGTCTAACTATCCTGCTGAGCTCTTTCGCTGCAATAGTGTCTGAATCACACACCTGCAACAAGCATAAGGCTAATCCTGTCAGACTTCAGTCAAAGCACCTGATCTGCATTCTTGTGCAGGATCTATGGCTAAAAGTATTAAAGGCAGAGGATCAGCAGGACAGCCAGGCAATGTGCATTGTTTAAAAGGAAATAACATGGCAGCTTGTATATCCCTCTCGCTTTAGGTTCACTGAAACAGCTGTATATAAAAACCCCAAACTATCAGCTGATCTCACCAAACATGATCAAATTGGATGATGATTATCTAATGTCTGTGATGCTTAAATAACTGTGAAGGAGGATTGAGATAGACAGACTCCCACCCAGACAGTGGAGAAATTTTTTTTTTAATAGATGAAGAATAATATTTCTCTGTCTAACTTAATTAACCTGAGTGGAATAAAAAGCTCTCATTCATCTTCTATATCCCTGTTTTGCTATTATTTGGTGAGAAAAGCAAAAAATAACAACGTTATCATGAGTTGAAAATGACTCACTAGCATTAAACAGAGACAGATTTAGAACATTTCTATTTTTAAATTGCGCCAAAATAACATTAATCTCGCCATTATTTTAATCCACCTCCACAATTTGTCGTTATAATTAGTGGTATACATAGCCATGGACCCCAGTCTACATTTGACACTAGTCCCTCCAACATTACCGTATGTATAATACCCCAAGATGCAGACCTCTGAATCTAGCTTTCCAGGGACAGCCACCATGCCAGACAGATGTAAGCAGAGGAAAATTAATGGTTTGTTAATGATTACCGCTATTCAAAGCACATGTCGAAATGATCAACAGTATCAATAAAGTGCTAATGCAGCAAGTAGAAGGGGGCCCCGTATGGACCCCTCCGGTTCAGAGGACCCAGTGCAGTCACAGCCTCTTTATCCCCTATTTTATTGATGAACAACTGATTATAATGCAGGCAGTGATATAGGGCCCATGCTCTTGAGGCAGCCATTGTGTTCCTCCAATTACTTTGCCTTCTCCTCCAAATCCCAACAGCAGGGCCCTTACAAAACACATTGCTACTCTTCTGCTTGCCTAGTGATATCAGAGCTGGAAGTGGTGGCTGTATCCTAGTTAAAGTGAACCTCCGGAATAAAAATCTACTTCGCAGAACTGAAAAGGCTTGGTGTTTCTTTAACAGTTTCACAGCATCAGAACTTTGTTTTTCTTACCAAAGCATCATTTTTGGCTGCATTTTTAGCTAAGCTCCACCCATCAAAGAAAACTGCCCGGGCTTTTTTTCCCTGATAATGTGCAAAGCATGATGGGATTTCCTATGTTGTTATTCACGTTGCCTAGCAACTGGGAGGGGTGATCAGTACACAGGACAGTTGGAACCGTGTCTCATGCTCCCTGTCACCTCCTTTCAACCAAAAAGATGGCTGCCCTCATGAAATTGAACATTTGCCTGTTCTTTTAAAACAGGGAGGGTAAGAGATTATATTACCTATCTATTTTAATTAAGATAACTAATGTAACTTAATGACAGTATGTTTGTTTAGGCTGAAGTTCCTCTTTAAGTGACCCTGACAGTACTCTCTTCCTCCTCAATTCTCATGCATCTGCTCTCAGCCCCTCCCCTTGGTGGTATGGTCAAAGGAAAGATCGGAGTGCTGAGTAGACATGGGGGAATTGTGGAGGAAGAGAGAACTGGTGGGTACAATATTGTTTAATATTTAATTAATGCTGACGTTTTCAGAGTACATTGTCATGTGACTGACTGTCCTCAGAGGAGCTCACAATCTAATCTCTACCATAGTCATAGTCTAATGTCCTGCCATATCATTATTGCTTATTTATATAGCACTGACATCTACTGCAACACTTCAATGAGTACATAATTGTGTCACTGTCCACAATCTAATCTCCACCATAGTCATAGTCTAATGTCCTACCATATTATTGTTATATATTTATAGAACACTGACATTTTCAGCTGCACTTTACACAGTACATTTATTGACTGTCCTTAGGAGAGCTTACTATCTAACCCCTACCATAGTCCTAATCTAATGCTGGGTACACACGATGCGTTTTTCGGTTGATTTTCCGCACAATCGTTTTCCGATCGATTTCCGACTTGATCCTTTTTTATCTATTTCCATTCACTTCTATGAGAAATCAATCAGAAAAACAATCGAAAAAAAGATTGGACATGTCGGAAATTATCTATCGAACCATCTATCTAACACAAAATTGTATGGTGTGTACCTAGCATGAGGCCAACTTTTAGTAAGAACCCATTCATTTACCATTATGTTTTTGGGATGTGGGGTGAAATATATTTTACAGGTGTGTGAAATTATTTTTCTTCTGCTAGTAAACTAACTAACTGTTCTTGGGGATTGTGTGTGATTGCCAGGGATGGGGGCGAATGTAGATCTTCACTGAGAAAGAAAAGCAAGACCGGTGAAACTAGGGGAGGGTTAGCTGTTCTGCTAGGTATCTATTGGTTCATTGAGTTGTTAAAGGACACCTGAAGTGAGAGAGATATGGAGGCTGCCATATTTATTCCGTTTAAGCAATACCAGTTGCCTGGCTTCCCCGCTGATCCTATGCCTCTAATACTTTTAGCCATAGACCCTGAACAAGCATATGCAGATCAGCTATTGACATGTTTATCAAATTTGACAAGCTTTGTTGCATGCTTGTTTCTGGTGTGATTCAGACAGTGCTGCAGCCAGATAGATCAGCAGAGCTGCCAGGTAACTGGTATTGTTTAAAAGGAAATAAATCTGGCAACCTCTATGTGCCTCTCGCTTCAGGTTTCCTTCAATAATCAAAGTGCTATTATGATTTGGAAATAGAAACTCAAGTTTCTTGGGGTGCTAAGATACCAGTAAAATGTTGTTGGATGTGTCGTGGGATTTCTATGGTGTCTGTAAAAAAAAAAAATAATGATAGAAAAATCCTGTTTTCATACCAATAAAATAATACACTGCTCTATGCTGCTCTGTATACAGGTCTCCATATGAGAGTTAGTACGGGAGTCCACGTTATTTTTAACACCTCCAGTGATTTATTTTACTTATTGCCCTGCCAGAGTTTTTGGTAACAGAACAATTGTGGAGTGTCTTGACACCCTATAGAAAAAAGCACAGGAGACAAAAACGGGAGCCCAAATTGCGTAGTATGTCAATCATTGAAGGTAGAATTGTGTGAAATAAAATTGGCTATTCACAAAGGTCAGTTGCAGGCAAGGGGGCAACCGACTGCTTAAAGCAAGTGGAAGACAAAGAACCAGACTCCACTCGGGGTGTCCCAGCTGGGAATTGGAAGTGGTCGCTCTCCTTTCTAAAAACAATGGACCATCACAATGGTTGATAGTGATACCATGTTTGGCCAGTATAGATCCCTCCTACAGCAATGTGTAGGGAGTAAGATAAGCACAATAGGGGTAAAGAGGCACCCAAGTTTAGATAAAACTAAGTTAAAAGCAACAATTAAATCGAAAAAGGGTGAGGTGGCTTATCTCAATGATGACAGTCTCATTAAAGACAAAATAAATTTATTAGCACAGGCAACACGTTTCACGGGTCCAATCCCGCTTCCTCAGGCCAGTAACAGTGCCAGAGAATAGACAGCCCATTAGCAAAGTGCTTACCTCATCATTGAGGTAAGCCACCTCAACCTTTTTTTAATTTTATTGTTGTTTTTAACTCAATTTTATCTAAACCTGGGCACCTGCTTACCCCTATTGTGAGTAGCATAAAAGGTTCTATTAACATTTCTGTATCCGGGAGACTGGTTTACAGTAAGAACATGAGTGGCTGACACATGATTGAACTGACCCAAATAATTTTAGTCATAAAAAATGTTAGAGGCAGTACAGAGGAATTTAGTTATATTCAATGTCAGGTCCCTGTAGGATATTCACAAGGGAGGCTGGTTCAATGAAACGCATGCATGGAAATTTCTCTATTGCTCAGTAATCATTTTTGTCCTGTGGATGTCATAATTAGAAGTGCGTTTTGCACAGACACAAGTGAGATTACCATTATAAAGCAAATTTAATATCAAACCTCTCTCCTGAGAACTTGAACACGGAATCCGGTGATTCTTTGTAATTCCGACTCTGCCCAGAACAGGTTATTATTTTCTCCTGTGAAAGTTATCTACAAGACGGCGGTAGCCCTGCAGTGTATTCTTTTAAAAGTGTGTGGTATAATATATGTATGTATGTATAAGTATATCTCAAAGACTAAGTCTTCGTATTTTGTACTTTACCAAGGCCTTCTGTAATATGGCTATAAAGGTGATTCAGGCAAACTATATAATACAAAAGTTGTACTGTTTTCTTAATTTTAGGAATTGATAAGGGGGACCCAGTCCTGGGGTGCAGAGTAGCAGCAGGAGCTTCATACGCAAAAAGGAACTTTAGCGATAAGGGGGAAAAATAGTGAGAATTTAAAAAATAAAATAATAGATCAAGAAATGATTGATATTCACCATGTAATTTGTTCATGTTGTTTGATCCACAATCAGCCTGCACGTAATCATCTTTACTACTGGCAGACATTAAAAAAACAAACAGCACCAACTGTCTTTATCTATAACCACACCCCCTAACAATGTGATTGGCTAAAAGATTGGAAACTGTCAGAACCTAGGTTCTAATATCACACTGTGGGAGGGGTTTCGCCACAATATAAGCCATTCAGACCTCCCTGATGATCTATTAGTCAAAATGTGAATATTTCTCATGTAAAAGTGGGTATTAGCTACTGATTGGGTTGAAGTTCAATCCTTGACCTTGATTACAGTTTATCTTTATTCTTGCCTTGATGTCAGGACAGATCCTCCTTGCTCCTCTGTATAGACGCCATGCAGCCTTGCGGCTTTTAATGCCTATCACATGTCGGGAGCTGCAAGATGATCATCTGCACAGCATGGCTACACTGAAGAGAACTGAGGAGGACCTGTCCTACTGCCAAGATGCAGTAAAGTATGAAGCTCTACTGTGGCTTCTCTTCAAGATCGGGGGGGGGGGGGGGTCTGCACACAATGGGGAATTGAGAGGCAGCGCACACAACTCACCATTTTTTTTATCCCACGCAGGCAGAGAAGGGGGGAGGTTGAAGAACCTAGTTGGGGGGAGGGGTGGCCTATTTAATTTATGCTCCTGGATCAATATCATATATTCATTGTTTACCTGATCTAAATGACATTTGATATTGTTGGCCTTTAAAGTAAAACTCTTATGTTGCTTTAAATGGGAAAAAAAATACTGGCAACCCTTGTTTCTGCTCCTTTCCATGTATGCATGTAAAATGTGAATGTAAGACACACTGGCACAACATGGTTCCAAACACAGCCTGTGCTATGGGAGTGTCCCAAGATTGCAGTCCTTGGATTAGTTGGCATATGAAAAATGAGTTACAAGCTCTTTCTACTCTATGCAGTTAACTAGTCACATAGCAACATAAGCGCACACAGAACACAGATTCCGTTCTTGCAAAGAACAGTTTAAAATGGTATAAAGCTTAGCTTTTCTTCTTATCTGCCGCCCCCCTAAAAATTTTTTTTAAAAAAATTGGTAGCAGAATAGTATCCAAACAGCCTAACACAGCACTTTATTCTTCAGTGGAGAGCTCCTTGCTTCAATGGAAAGCTTCTAGCCACATCCAAAGAGGTCATAATATTATCTTTTATTTACTAAATGTATCTGAGAAAGGAATGTAAACATGAACAAAGTGCTGAATCTGATCTCTCTCTGCTTCTAGTATGTGTGCAGTTGAGAAGTGATAACTAGATAGATTTTAAAACTGCAGCTAAATACAGCAGCTATGCAATAAAAAAGCAATGGCAGCTTTCAGAGCAGACAAACTGTACTTTGGGAACTTGTAACGTGTAAACAGACAATATTACTTGTTCACAAAAGCAATCATGATACCTGTATGGGTAATAAAAAGTTGGAAAACACATTTTTATTGAATGTAATTTCAGAGTTGTATACCACTTTAAGCTTCAGTCAGTTTTTGAAATTCAGAATTGTCTGTAACTGGAAATAGAAAGTTTTTTTTTTTCAAGAGCATTATGTTATAAAAAGTCTTGTGAAGCACTGATAAATGTTTGTTACAATTTTCAAAGAAAAAGCAGATGCTTTTAACCTGTGTCATGGTGCCCCAGAACTAACAAATTGTCATTCTGTGAATCAGCCCACATGTTCTGAATACAGATCAAACATTGGTTGTAACTTCAGTATCACAATAGCCAGCACAAATAAAGACTATGCTTGAATCATCAAATATTATTGCATAAGAAAAAAGTAGGGCAATGTCCCTGACTCAAAGGTATGAAGCCAGTTGAGTGTGATTCGGTATTAGTCATGGAGAGAATCCAGAGACATAACAACAAAAGTTGTTTAGGTGATACCTTTAATGACTAACTGTACAAGATTTCTTTGCAAGCTTTCAAAACTTTAAGTTTCTTCTTCAGGCATGTTTCAGAACTGGATCAGAACCTGATCAGGTATGGTTCTGATCCAGTCCTGAAACATGCCTGAAGCAGAAACTTTAAATTTCGAAATCTTGCAAAGAAATCTTGCACAGTTAGTCATTAAAGAGAATCTGTACTCTAAAATTCTTACAATAAAAAGCATACCATTCTATTCATTGTTTCTGCCACTCCCTGCTGCAATCCTGGCTTGTAATTGCCATTTTTATGCAGTGTTTACAAACAAAAGACATGGCTGCTAACAGCATGTGATAGGCTGAGAGTAGCTCAGTGTGTGAGTCATACAGAGCTTGGGGGGCCTGGAGAGGCTGTGTATAGCTTCTATCCTATCACAAGCAGACCTGCACATTCCAGCCTGAGTGCCTGAGCCTGACAGAGCCGACAGAGGAAAGAAGATTAGATTATATAACAGAGATAACACAGCCACTGTGCAACTAGGAAAGGCTGCATTAAGCCAGAGCATACTAGAACAGGTATAGGAACTTATAGGATAGAAGAAATAAGGCTGAAAATGTTGTTACAGAGTCTCTTTAAAGAGACAACTTTTGTTGTTATGTCTTCAGATTCAAAGGTATGAGTCTTCTATAAGAAGATCAGGATCTGAAAGTGGGATGTCATGGAGCTGGAAGTAATGCTAGAAATGGTCAGTTTCATCAGATACAGCTGGGCTTCTCAATGTGCTGCAATCCTTTAGTTTTATTTTCATGACCTTTGGGGTCACAATGCTGCAAATGCAGCTCTGGGCTTTCCTATCTTTTTTTATACAAAAAAACTGCCTCAGGTACACTGAAGGCCAAAATGTGCACATTTTGGCATGAAGACGGGCATGATTGCCTGAAACAGCTCATGGCCGTTGTCTGTTGCTGTTTGCTGAAACTGACTCATGGACTGGATGCTATAAATTACTGGACTATGTAGCAACTATATGTTTATCGCTAAGTATATCCAATTAGGCTGGACTCAATTGGTGGACTCTGGTTGCCATTTTTGGTATCTATCCTTTTGCTGTTTTGCCTGTTGTATTGTCACTATTGAATTGCAGTTGTAATAACTTGCTGAATGAAGTAAAAGCTACTTTCTCAGTCAAATTGTTTGGAGAGTGCTGGTCCTTACACAACAATTAGGTAGGATTACAGCATGGCAAAAAATGCAATAATAGATATGGGGCAGTGCCCAGACTAGCAAGATGCACTTTTTCCACCCCAAAGTGGCCTCCAAAGAACTCCATTATTAACCATACACCTAAGCCTAGGGAAAACCAGTGTACCTAGTGACCATCACCCCGTCTGCCCGTAGTTCACTGAGAGTGAACTTATAACAACTTATAACAGCTTGAATAAATCTGTATGTTAAATCCAGCATTATTTTCGGACAGTAACATTAAAGCGGAATATAACCATGCATTTCAACTTTGCTCTAAAACATTATTTACAGTATATTATATGCAACCAGCATTTTTTTTTACTAGACCAGCATTGGAAGGGTTACACAGGGCTTTAAAGTTCCTGGAGATTTCTGCAGATGCATCCGAAGCTGATATAGATACATTTTGTTTACATAAATGTATCTAAGTGTTGAATGTGACTCACTGAGAAGGAGTTGGAGGACAGCCAAAGAGTGTGTAACATTTCTTAATAGATACATATAACTAAATAGAATGTATCTATCTGAACTTCTGCATATCTCTCCACAGAACTTTAAACCTCTGTGTTTAACCCTTCCAATGCTGGTCTAGTAAAAAAAATGCTTTTTGCATATAATATGCTGTAAATAATGTTTTAGAGCAAAGTTGAAATGCAGGGTTATATTTCGCTTTAACCTAGTTGACATTTGCAGTAACTACAATTCCTCATTTGGACAACCTAATTTGAATATTATCAAGAAGAAAAGCCTGGAAATCTCTGTAAAGCTACCCGTTAATATACCAGTATTTACAGTCAGTATGGCCACAGCATAAGAAAATTGGACAATGTAAATTAATGGATGAACTTTAACAAGCAGAAGTGCTCTTTTTAAGCCACAGAATATAATGATATGGGGTTGGCGCAAATGTTATTATCAGTCTAATTACACTCTTCACCTTCAAAGAAAAAGTCCATAAAATTTCATTAGATCAGGCTTTAAATTAGAATTTGTAGTATTTAATGTAGTATGTAGTATTTTTTTCTTCAAAAGTGATCAGGGGCAGGAGTTGTGCAATATCTCCCAAGAAATGGGAAGTAAATACGTGCAACTTGGGTCACCTGAAGTGACTGTTTGTGACCTTTCAGGTGATCAGGGCACCTTTGCAATGTGTTTTCAGAAGATCCTGATGCTCACCAACTGCGAGTTATTTTTTTTGGAATTCATTTTATTATTTATTGGGACAAATTTATTTAACAGAATTAAAGAGGAACTGCAGTGAAAATAGCAAGGGATAAAATGGCCTTTTTTCAATATTAATGTATTCACTGTTTGCCCATTGTAAAATCTTTCCCCATCATGATTTACATCCTGAAATGTATCACAGGTGGTGACTCTTTAGTCTTGCCAGGTGATCTCTGTGCACAGAACTCTCAGAAAACGAGCATTCCGCAGAGGGAGATACTGGTTGCTTTGCAGTTGGAAACAGCCATTATTTCCCACAGTGCAACGTGATTCACAGACAGAAAACTATCAGGGCCAACTGTCACGGCCATGGCCCTAACATCACACTGTGGGAGGGGTTTCACCACAATCTTAGCCACACAGACCGGATGGTCTTTTTGACAAAAGGTAAAGATTTATCCTGGGAAAGGGGGTATCGGCTACTGATTGGGATAAAGTTCAATCCTGGGTTAAAGTTCCTCTTTAAGTTCACAGTTCAACACCAATTCATATAGCAAAATCCAATGGACATACAAACAACCCTCCACACATTTAAAAAAAATGTGAAATGCTGTAACTTTCACTTTCAAAATGCCACTTTCTTCACAGTGTACATTCTTATTCCTGGACTTTGTTTACTCATACAATTATTTTTATTTGGATGCAAGGTGGAACAGACCGGAATAAAAGTTTCACAATTGTTGCAGCATTCCTATTTTTTAACTCTTGCATGAGGTTTTCATATGTCTATTGGATATTTTAACATGAAATGGTGTACTGCGCACTTTAGTGCTCTTCAATGAATTTGTTGTAATAAATAATACAATTCATACATTTTGCATGCACCCAATAGTCATTTATTTCATTGGTCCTACTAATTACTTCCATATGTTGGCCGGCACATGCAGGGGTATTCGTATCAACTGTATATAGAGGTGTAAGGAGGTCATTTCATACACAAGGTTCTTTTTTGGAACTATATTTTTTACATCGTTTTTTGGGGGATGTTGAAAAAGCACGCCACAGGAAATGATTGCCCAAACTAATCAACAATAATAACTGTGGGTAACCATTACTACTGTTGATGTTACATGTCCTTGCAGCTGTTAGATCTTGCAGAGATGTCAGAGATAACAGAGCTGCTTAGAGGAACTTGCTTGTAATTTTCGAAACACAAGCCCACTAAATGATTGTTCAGACGATTGCCATACAAAATGAAGAACAGGGTTTTTTTTCCTACCAAACTTTCAAAGCAAACTATAAGCAAGGGGAAGATTTCTTAGAAAATGAGTTATAATAATGCATATATTGTAGTGTACTCTTTTCAATATTGCATTCCTGTTAAGGCTTATGTTATGCATTTAATTTGACACTAGTGACAGCTGCAGAATTCTACAGATGCAGCTGCAAGGCTGTAAGTGAACTTAATGTGCCATTGCTTGCTGCTGTGTCAGAAGCATTCCAACTCGTAACAGACAAAGCGACACTGGTGGACGGAGTACCTGCACCTGGCTACAGCTGCATCTTTGGGGGGAAGGGGCACCCAAGATGATCCTGAGTTGAAAAGATTTCAGCAGTGATGAGAATGGGAGGAGAATTATGACTTCTGGTGCTGAAGGCAAGTTGAAAGATGAAAGTAGAATATTGGTTATGGTTACCTGTTCGGATTAAGCATAAATAAAGAGTGTTGGTGTTAGATAATGTAGAAAAGTTAGCTTAGTTGATAGGTTTGGAAATATAATACCAAGCATCAGCAGGGAAGAGGTTAATATTAAAGTGGTCTGAAAGCCAGCATTTCTACTTTTGCTCTAAAAGATTCCTCACGGCTTGAGAGCTGCTTTCACAGAAAAAAATTCTAGCAGAACATCCTTGAAATGGTTAAACAAAGCACTTTCTTCTGCTATTCAGCTTCAAATCTGCATCCAAACTGGAGATAACAGTATCTTTTTTACTTGTTAAACACAAATGTATCAACACTGGAATGTAAACAAACACTCTTTGAGAAACTGTCTCTGCTTCAGGCACACACGGTGTTCCGAATAGCTCATTAATATATAAAAGCAATTATAATAGAAAAATAATAAAATGCAATGGCAGCTTTCAGGGCAAGAAAAACGACACTTTGGAAACTTGTGATTTGCAAACAGACAATATTATGTGTGCACAAAAGCAAATATAATAACTGTATGAGTAATACAAAGTAGGAAAACACATTTTTATTGAATGTTAGTTCAGAGTTTCAGACCACTTTAAGAAGAATGTTAAAGAGACTCTGTAACAAAATTTTGAGCCTTATTTCTTCTGTCCTATAAGTTCCTATTACTGTTCTAATGTGGTCTGTCTTACTGCAGCCTTTCCTACTTGCACTGTCTCTGTAATAAATCTTATCTCCTTTCCTCTGTCGTGTCTGTCGGGCTGAGGCTGGAATGTGTGGAATGTGCAGCACTGCTTGTCATTGGCAGAAGCTTTACACACCCCCTCCAAGCTCTGCATGAGTCACACAGTAAGCTAGTTCTCAGCCTATGATACTCTGGTTAGAAGCCAGTCTTTTGTTTGTGAACACTGCCTAAAACTGTTAATTACAAACCAGGATTGCAGCAGGGAGTGGCAGAAACAGCACAGAGGGACCCAGGAGAACATAATGAATAGAATGGTATGCTTTTTATTGTAAGAATTTTAGAGTACAGATTCTCTTTAAGACTGGTCACCAGAAAGAAGTTAATTTCAATCATGGGGGTTGGTGTTAGGTGTCAGGGAGGAGTTGAAGAAAATATCCACTTTCATTTTAAGAAAAAAAAAAAAGGCTACCTTTGTATGTTTTAATGCAATCCATTTCAAATTGCAGCTAGGTGGGAATTTTTAAAACTGGCAGAACGCTGAACCTGCTCTTTATTTTGCATGCATTGCAGCAAGTACTCTGTGTACCGTTATACGTACAATTGCAATGAGATGAAGTAATAAAATATAGTAAATGTATGTACTACTAATTTTCAGCACATGGACTTATCCATTGACTAGCAGCAAATTCCGACAGCCATTTTTTTTATCTCTGAAATGCAGGCGATAAGAACTTGAGAGGGTTTCTTTGTATAAGCTATAAAGATAGTGGGAAAAAGAGATGATTGAGTCTGAAGAGTCTGAAAATAGCAGTGTGGTGATAACAAATTGAACTGCAAATGACTCTATTATATAACCAGAGCGGCAACTGTGATGTTCACACGGATTGAACTACTTTGGTACAACTCAAGTAGGGTAACTACAGTGGGATGCGAATGTTTGGGCAATATTGTTAATGGTCATGATTTTCCTGTATAAATCGTTGGTTGTTACGATAAAAAATTTCAGTTGAATATATCATATAGGAGACACACACGGTGATATTTGAGAAGTGAAATTAAAATTATTGCTTTTATAGAAAGTGCGCACAAATTGTTTAAATAAAATTAGGCAGGTGCATACATTTGGGCACTGTTGTCATTTTATTGATTCCAAAACCTTTAGAACTAATTATTGGAACTCAAATTGGCTTGGTAAGCTCAGTGACCCCTGACCTACATACACAGGTGAATCCAATCATGAGAAAGAGTATTTAAGGGGGTCAATTGCCCGTTTCCCTCCTCTTTTATATTTCACTGAAAAGTAGCAACATGGGGGTCTCAAAACAACTCTCAAATGACCTGAAGACAAAGATTGTTCACCATCATGGTTTAGGGGAAGCATACAGAAAGCTGCCTCAGAGATTTCAGCTGTCTGTTTCCACACTTAGGAACATTTTGAGGAAATCGAAGACCACAGGCTCAGTTCAAGTTAAGGCTCAAAGTGGCAGACCAAGAAAAATCTTGGTTAAACAGAAGCAACGAATGGTGAGAACAGTCAGAGTCAACCCACAGACCAGCACCAAAGACCTACAACATCATCTTGCTGCAGATGGTGTCACTGTGCATCGTTCAACCATTTGGCACACTTTACACAAGTAGATGCTGTATGCAGAGGAAGCCTTTTCTCCGCCCACAGCACAAACAGAGCCGCTTGAGGTATGCTAAAGTACAAGCCAGCTTAATTTTGGAATAAGGTGCTGTGGATTGCTGAAATTAAAATAGAGTTATTTGGGCATAACAAGGGGCGTTATGCATGGAGGAAAAACACAGTATTTCAAGAAAAACACCTGCTACCTACAGTAAAATATGGTGGTGGTTCCATCATGCTGTGGGGCTGTGTGGCCAGTGGAGGGACTGGAAATCTTGCCAGAGTTGAGGGGTACATGGATTCCATTCAGTATCAGCAGATTCTGGAGACCAATGTCCAGGAATCGGTGACAAAGCTGAAGCAGCACCGAGGCTGGATCTTTCAACAAGGCAACTACCCTAAACACTACTCAAAATCCACTAAGGCATTCGTGCAGAGGAACAAGTACAATGTTCTGGAATAGCCATCTCAGTCCCCAGACCTGAATATAATTGAAAATCTGTGATGTGAGTTAAAGAGAGCTGTCCATGCTCGGAAACCATCAAACCTGAATGAACTAGAGATGTTTTGTAAAGAGGAATGGTCCAAAATACCTTCAACCAGAATCCAGACTCTCATTGGAACCTACAGGAAGCGTTTACAGGCTATAATTTCTGCAAAAGGAGGATCTACTAAATATTGATTTCATTTCCTTTTTGTGGTGCCCAAATTTATGTACCTGCCTAATTTTGTTTAAACAATTATAGCTCACTTTCTGTAAATCCAATAAACTTAATTTCACTTCTCAAATATCACTGTGTATGTCTCCAATAAGGTATATTTAACTGACATTTTTTTTATAGTAACAACCAACAATTTATACAGGAAAATCATGACGATTAACAACGTTGCCCAAACTTTTGCATCCCACTGTATATAGTGAATGAGGCGTTAGGAGTGTTTTTTTTACTATTTATTAAATTGGACTGTAGTTCTGTCAGTGAATGTGAGAATGTTTTGCTGAGCTGTCCTTAAATGACTCTTCAAACAATGAGCTGCAATTTTGTTTCCATAAAAAGGAAGCTATTCTTTTACCACCATGTACTCGTGCGCAAATATTTTAGATTGTTTGACAGTCCTTTCATATGTACGTTAACTTTGTAATCTTGTGACTTATACTACTAACCTAAAGAAATGATCAAAAACATTTTTTTGTATTGGAAGTTTTAAGTATTTAATCCTCTTTATGCAATGTAATGACTTTTTGAGAGGACTCATCTGCAGCCTGTCTGCATTAAAGGAACTGAATGCTTGGGGATTTGCATTTTGTCTATACTACTGCTGGAAGTTTATCTCTGTGGATACATAATTTATTCATGTATGTCTTTTATGAATGGTTTTAATTTGTTTTTATTAAAGGATAATTGTGCACAGCTGCTAATATGATTGTATGTTCTTTTTTTGTTTTTTGTGGTCGCTATCGAGATTAGAAGATTCTTCTGTGTTATTATTTAACATTTTTCTGCATGATTATTTTAAAATTTTTGAAGTTCATTAAATTTACTGTATTTAGATCTTGTCTTATGTGGAACTGTAACAGGAATGGACGGTGATATGTTTATGTTTGTTTTTAGACTTGACTTTAAGAATGTTGTCCATGTTTGCCTGTCTTTGGCTAAGGTGGTCACTGCTCCCCAGGTTTTCCATCATTCCAGGTCTCTCTGTTTTTTTGCCCCGAATGCCAACTTTGGCAAGACTCCTCTTCAAGAACCTTGGGGACCCTCCTTCTCTCCATTTTGTTTGTACAGAGTGCATCTTATCCAATTCAACTTACATTCTCGAGTCTTGGTTCCTATGCTCTTGGCATTGTACCTGTTTTTTCTACTAATTTCAAAACATACAACAAACATTCTGCAGTGGGGCACCTGTCAGCAGTAAATATGTTGCCACCTGTGATAAATTTGAAAGTTTAAACCAGGGTGAGGAAAGATTATATAATGGGCAAATGCTGACAAAATAATTAATGAAAATGTATTATTCATGTTCATATGCAATTTGAGAGGTTGGATTGGTAAGCACGGTGGCCCCACCTTGATTTTAAATGTTATTAAAGCGGATCAGAGATGAAAAACTAACTATAACAAGTAACTTGTCTATATATCGTATCTAAATTTTAGATAGTTTACACAGCATAACTAGCTGCAAACAGCTTCAACAGTTTATGATTAATTATTTTTGTGATACAATGAGAGCAGCCATGTTCTGTTTGTCACATTGTCACAGGCTGAGGGCTGGAGATGCTATCAGCTTGCCTGTGTGTAAATTCAGTCCCCTCTCCTTCTCCCTCCTCCCCTATGCCTCTGAAATCTCTGGCTAGTAACCTCCTCCTCCCCCTGCCCAGACTGAGCTCCCATAAGCCCTTGCTACGGTGCCAAGGCACTGTGAAAAGCTGTGGGTGAGGCTTGTTTAGTTTATAGGGAATTAGAGTGTTAAAACAAAACAAAAAAAGTATTTGGCTTGAGGACTGCCCTATAAACTACAGTATATGAAAGGAACACAATTATACAACGAGTAAAAGTTTATCTCGGGTATACTTTAACTCGATAGATAGTTTTGTATCTATGCAAAAAATTTCATTTGAAACATTTAAATGGGAATCTTGACTGTGATGACATAGGGGTAATGCCTTTTTCTTGTGATTAGTTTATAGTTATTAGTAGAACATTCACCCTTTTTACCCCTATACTGATTAGCAGTTTGCTCCTAGCTTGTGTTGTTCAATAATTAAATAATGAATGAATGGATATTGTAAAAAATAGACAAATTAATTGTTATATTCAGTACAGTTGAGGAGATATACTGTATGTATACATATATGCAGTATATGTAGATAAATGTTACCCTTTCTAGGGTCTCCTTACTTTCTCTTTGACTAACTTAAATACAATTTGATGTCTTGACATATTGTGCTAATACTGGGAGAAAAAAAACTTTTGGTAACCAAAAGAGCAACTTTGTTGTCCCTTCAAACTGTTTGCTACAAATCTTTATTTGGTGGAATATCTGGCTAGCTACATTTTGGACATTATAGAAACGTTGCTTTATGAACATCTGTAGTCAGAAGCTAATATTGTGTTTGGAAATGTCTTACGCACCTGGTAGACATGAACAAAAGCCCCAATTCCTTTCTTTATTGTAGTTTGAACATTTTCAGTTCTTAATATTCTGGTTAAATAAAACCCGAGGCGAAAATAAACTAATGAAATTACCAATTGTATCTATCTTCCTTCTCCTAAAAAGCATTTCTTAAGATAATCCACAGTTTTATTTTATGTTTAAATCTACTTTTTAAGTTTTAACAGTTTTATTGTTTTTGCTCATTTTTTAACAGTTTTATTGTTTTTGCTCATTGACACATTCATTGAAGTATGCCAGAGCTAAAATCTATGAACTATTGACCCTTTTATCTCTTTCCTGCTCTCAGAAATCATTCTCTGCTAGGAAAGTGTTTTATAGTTGGAATTTCTTATCCGTGAGGGTCACACTGTAGTCACTTCCTGTCTGAGTCAGGACTGAATCAGCTACTTACATACCTGATATTTAACTCTTTCAGGTAGAGAAAGAAAAAAAGGAACACAGCATAGACATGCAGTGTTATCTGGACCAGTGGAGTCTGTTGCTGGGATTACAAAGTGTTTTTGCCATACCACACAAATGGGATGACATGGCATCCTTATGTCTTGAGGTACTGTCCCATCCAGTCAGCCACTAGTCAGACACTTTCTTTGCCAGCACCAGTTTGTATGTGTAATTAAACTAAAAGCAATATTATTCATTCTTGTAACTGATTTCGTACTTATCTCAAACGTGTTTGCTGTTAACATCAAAATGAATTGTGTATTATATTTTTACTTTGATTATTGCTTAACCTCCCTGGCGGTATATTAAAAACCGCCAGGGGGCAGCGCTGCCGTTTTTTTGTGTTTTTTTTTTTTTAAATCATGTAGCGAGCCTAGGGCCAACGTCATGGACGTCGTGACGTCTAAGGGAGTCCCGATCCACCCCTTAGCGCTGCCTGGCGCTGATAGGCCAGGCAGCGCAGGGGTCTAGGGGGGGGGGCTCTACAGCGGCGCGGATAGTGGCGATCGAGCACGGGGCGGCGGCAATCGGTGTGCTGGCGCAGCTAGCAAAGTGCTAGCTGCGTCCAGCAAAGAAAAAATTACGGAAATCGGCCCAGCAGGGCCTGAGAAAACCTCCTGCGCGGCTTACCCCGATACCGCCAAGGAGGTTAAACCTGCCTTATTACATTTTGTTTTGTTTTTTACATATTAGTAGCTTCAAAGGCATTATTTAGTTTGAGATAGAGCACTGCTTTTGACCTCAGCCGGCATAAGTCGTTGTGTTGTAAATTCTTGGAATGCTTTGATGTTTCTCTGCTAGCAGAAGATATAAAAACTGAAAGCAGAAGCACTCTGTTATTGTTTCACACTGCCCCTTAGTGACAAATGGCTATAAATACACATTACAGCAGTACTAATTAGTAGCAAAGAAATCTAACAAATAAGAAATAATAAAAAATGCGCTAAAATAAATTGGCCTGGAGCACTTTCAAGCCTCTAAATAAATTGGCTGCTAAATGGTTATTGTTATCCTGCTTCCTCTTACCTTTTGGATCAGAGAATCATGTATTCACATATAGGTTTAAATTTCGGTCGTGTTTCTGTCAATACTCTTGCTGGTTGTCTATCTACTTTACTAAAGGGATCCGCTGAGGTACCAATTTATTGGCTCTTCATCACATCTTGGGGTTGAACTGTTACGAGCCTCACTGACAGTTGAGCTAGTGACTGCTTTGTGCATCGTATACACAAGATGAGATAGGAATAGCAAAAAATTGAGAATGCAGGACCAAATTGTAAGGAATCGGCGAGTGAGCTGCCGTTCAGATCGATTCGGATGAGCACTGGATGAAGGAGGCTTTGTTCTCCTCACACACCCTGCCTGCTCTCTAATGCTGCTCAAGCACAACTCCATCAGCCCTCCTCCTCCCACATAGCAAAATAATGCATTGCTAACCTAGAGGCTAGCAACGTCTCTGCACAGCCTCAACCCTGCACTGTCAACTGAAGGATTCAGTCGTTGATCCCTCTCTGGCATCATGTCTCGTGTGTATGAAGCTTTTGAATATTACTAATCAATAGACATGTTTCTCACACAGAAAAACAGTCGATTTTTACACTCGGTATCATGCGATTTTATATATATATATATATATATATATATATATATATATATATATATATATATATATATATATACATATATATATATATATATATATATATATATATATATATATATATATATATATATATATATATATAGCGCTGCTGGTGCCCCAGAGTAATATTTTGTATTCAACTATTTTGTTGTGCCTTTCTCTGTACAAGTCTGTTCCATCACTAAAGCTACACTACAAGCCATTCGACTGAAAATACAGACCTCTCTGACAAGGAGAGGAGAGTATGGTAAGGCTTGTAATGAAAAGAAGAAGAAGAACTTTTTTTTATTTAAAAAAGCACCCCAGGGAGCTGATAAACCAGGCCTGGCGCCAGGATTTGTGAAGCCCTGCTCCTCCAGGCTTCTGCTCATTGTTTGCATTCTCATAGACTATCCTCTAGCGCCCGTGCATATCATTCCTACCTCAGAGTGAATCATGTAATTGGATTTGTAGAACATTACGGAAACAAACAACTTTTTAACCTCTGTCTCTTTCACCGAGAGGCTTTTTAGAATTGTGTCTCCTCCGTAGCTTTATCTTGGCTGGCCAAATGAATGGCCTCATTTTGATTCATCCGGACCTTATGTCCAACTGATCGTTACCTCCAGCTTCGAGAGCGTTCTACATGCTTATTTAAGTCTAGATCACCTAAACATCCATTTATCCTTGCGGTGTTGGCAGGTAATGTCAAGCGGTGGAGTTTATACTGCTCGTTTCATAAAATTATCACCTTTATTACTTTCATTGGCCAATATATTTCTTGCTTGCTGATGAGCAGAAAGACGGTAATTTGTGCAGTTTTTCTTGCGACGTAATAGAAGTAGATCCATGTATCCTGATATATGGTTTGTAACCGTTAATCAGATTCTGACCTTATAGTATGAAAGGAGGACAGCCAATTAGGTTAGAAAATGAACGTCTTTTTCTGTTTCTCCCAACTTTTACTCTGTTATATAACGCAATGCTCACATTATACTAGCAGCCTAATTTATAAGGTCCCTGACACGTTCAGCAAAATGGGAGATAAAAGCACTTCAGTGCGAAATTATATGTATGCACTGCTAGAAGTATCATCCAAATGCATTTGAGTGTTTTATTCCAGACTAGTCCTGTCTGCCAGCAAAAAGCACTTCACATCTTAAAAGGTGGATTGAAATGTGCGCAGCACAGATTAATGTTTTCCTTATTAAATTAATAGCTGAGACCATTTTCTTGTCTACAATATTAAAATATTAGGTAAAATACTTGAGTGAGTATGGGATGGGCACTACAGTCTATTTTTGGTCATGTTTGTTTACCAGAATACAATTTTTTTTTAATAAGCACAGCCATCATCTCTAGTGCCCTCACTTTTACCTTTCAGGTTACCATGGCAGTTTGACATATGATGGATAAATCAAAAAGCACACTTGTCATGTCAAGACACATGATATATAAGTCAAGAAGCACACCTGTTTTGGCGCATATGGGAAAATGTGCACCACCCCACACTCATAATAATAGTCAGTGGACCACTCGAGAATATGAGGTTTTTATACACCAACATTGCGTTTTCACAGTTGATTTTTCCCCTCATATTGTGCAATTTCGTAATTCTATAAAATTTTGACAAAATGAAAAATTGCAAACAAAAATGAAAAATCACACATGGAAAATATGCACAAAAATGTAATTGAGAGGTCTGGAAAAACAAAAAGACACCCATGATATCTTAGAGACAAGTGTGCACCTTACCTTAGTGGCAGCGTTGTCATGTGGCCTGTATGTATTTCTGTCCTGCCACCTCTAATAGCTGCTAGGTCTAGCATTGCTTCAGTGCCTGCTATTTAGAGAATGGGTGTGTTAAGGCACTATTGTCTGCCTTAAAGGAGTCATCAGGAGTTTTAAATGAAAATAAGTGCTACTTACCCAGGGCTTCTTCCAGCCCCAAGCTCCCAGCCTGTCCCTCGCTGCAGCTCTGCGGTGAGCCGTTCGGCGCCTCTCCCTCCCGGTCCCCGGCGATGACGTCAGGCCGACCTGGAGGCCTGGAGGTGGACCGGATTGTACGGCGCAGTAGTTCTGCGCCTGCGCAGTATGCTCCGGTCCACTTGGCGGTGATTGACAGCGCCACTCGTGCAGGCGCAGTACAGGCCAACCTGGAGGTCGCCCTGACGTCATCGCCAGGGACCGGGACGGAGCTGCGGTGAACGGCTGACTGCAGAGCTGCGGCAAGGGACAGGCTGAGAGCTTGGGGCTGGAAGAAGCCCCGGGTAAGTAGCACTTATTTTCATTTGAAAACCTCTGATGACTCTTTTAAGCTCAATACACTTGCTAGGAGAAACTTGACTGAGACAGTCATTAATTACTACCTCTTCAGAGGATCCAGTGTGGATACAGCAGCTCTCAACCCCTCTCAGCTGCTCAGCCAACAATCCACCTTTCTGTGCGCTTTGGCCGACTGACATCCGAGAGAACTGTTTTCTACACTTACCCCGCCCACCTTGTGACATCACACCTGCACTGCTCCACTCCTGCAAAGGAACAGAACACGTTGTTAGTTTGCAGGCTATCAATGTGTCTGTCAGCGTCAGCCCAGCCTTGGCAATTGAGTGATGAATGGGTCCTGATCCCCAGCAGGTGATATGACTCGTACATATACATGTGTACATAAGACAATGACTGATTTGATTGTGAGCAACTCAGAGGGACATTTAGTGACATGACAATATGCATTATTCAAAGTGCCAGCGAAGATGTCAGCCCTATATAAATACCTAATAATAATATTGTGCACCTGAATCTTCCTCTAAGCTGCTAACTGACAGATTAGGGAAGTCATTTTCAACTTTTGAACTCAGCATTTTCATGAAAAGATAATGGATTTTCACAGGGTAGACCGCTTTCCAAAAGTGAGAGCTTTCTCCAAAATCAGTTTTTTCGTGCCTGATGACTTTGATGCATTTGGCAAAAAATGTGTTTTCTCATATCCATACACTTTTGGGAATATTATCCTCCTTGCAAGAACTTTCATAACATTGATGGCAACATTAAAATGTCCATACTCTCTCATCACTATTCAATGACTATACAAAGAAACTTAGTGCACCTGACAAGTACCTAACCAAAGAGGTCAACTAAACTCCTGAAATGTGTATTAAAACCAAACTCCTGAAATGTGTATTAAATCAACACAAGATGGTTGCCTAAGTGTAGGAGTAGATTTAGCCATGTCCTAACAACTTGTCCCTGTGTATTTCTGGAGCCAAGTAATGATGATTGAATATAGATGTTCTCTTTTCATCATCATTTTCATAGAAATGTCAAAAATGGCATCAAATGTTTTAAATTGATTATTCAAAAACAAAAACTCACTTTTTGCGCAAAGGAGGATATTCGCAAAAACATTTAGGCAGAAGAAAACATGTTTGCACAGTGACAAAATTGCACAATAAATATAGGCATGTAAAAAAAAGACCTTTTTGCTAACTGCAGTAAAATAAAAGAGCACGGAGAAAGTAAATTCCGCATAAATGAGAATATGTGTGAAAAAATACAGGCATGAGAAAACACATTTTCGCAAAATGCATTTAAATCAATGGGCATGAGAAACACACTTTGAAAAATGTTCTTATTTTTGCACAAATGTGTATAGTGTGCTATAGGGCCTGATTCACAAAGCTTTTCAATTAAATTATCTCTTCTTCTTTATTAACTCACAATTGATCTCTCCTTAAATGACTTAACTCATGATTTACCTCTCCTTATCTAACTTACCATATTTTTCGGACCATAAGACGCTCCAGACCATAAGACGCACCTAGGTTTTGTGGACAAAAAATCTGAAAAAAAATATTTATACTTATCCTGGTGTGTCCATGGCACAGGTGCGTCTTATGGACCTTTTGCCCCAATCTCCCCAAATTTTAATGGCTCCCTTGTACCTTTTGTGTCCCTCCTTGTCCTCCTCAGTCCTTCCTTTGTCCTCCTATGTCTGTCCTGTGCCCCCCATGTCCTTCCTGCATTCATCCTGTGTCCCCCTCTCTGTCCTGTGCCCCCCCTCTCTGTTCTGTGGATATCCTGTTCTGTGGCCTGTTGCTGCATCTCCCATGGCCCCCTTCAGATGCCTGCCGGCCAATCAGGTCCTCCTCACTCACCACACCAATGTGCCAGCGTGTCACTCACTTTAATAGTAATATCCAGGTGGCCTCTGCTTCCATATCCTTCTTTCAGATGCCAGCCAATCATGTGGGCCGCTGTCAATCATGGCCGCTGCCGCGACCCAACACGCTGACCCCTGCTGTCACTCTTCCTTCTGGCCTGATGCTTCTGAGTACAGTGGCATCTGTGCGGGAATTCCACTAAGTCTCTTCTGCCAGAGGGCTGCCTCGCTCTTCTTGAAATGTCCATTTTAAATCGCTGCCAGTCATGGTCAGACACGCTGACCCATACGTTGTCCACCGCACCAGCGTGATTGCTCAATGTTCCTCCCGGCTTCTGCCTCCATATCTCCCTATCAGACTCCGCCAGCTAATCAGGAGGGGGCCGATGGTCTTGAGGGCGGGAGCAGGCTTAGCCATTCTGGCCAATCACTGCACTCCCTGATCTAAGTGAGTGCAGTGATTGGCCAGAATGGCAGAGCCTGCTCCCGCTCTCAAGACCATCGGCCCACTCCTGATTGGCTGGCGGCGTCTGATAGGGACATATGGAGGCAGAAGCCGGGAGGAACATTGAAAGATCACGCTGGTGTGGTGGACAGCGTATGGGACAGCTGGCCGACCATGAATGGCAGCGATTTAAAATGGGCATTTCAGGAAGAGCGAGGAAGCCCTCTGGCAGAGGAGACTTAGTGGAATGCCCACGCAGACGCCGCTGTACTGAGAAGCATAAGGCCAGAAGGAAGAATGACAGCAGGGGTCAGCGTGTTGGGTCGCTGCAGCAGCCATGATCGACAGCGCCCCCACATGATTGGCTGGAATCTGAAGGAAGGATATGGAAGAGGAGGCCACCTGGAGATTACTATTAAAGTGAGTGACACGCTGGTGCATTAGTGTGGTGGGCGGCAGGGGTTAGCATGTCTGACCGCTGTGTGTGGGTCCCTGGTGCTTGTCCCAATTGGTACATTCGGACTATAAGACGCACATTCTTTTCCCCCCACTTTTGAGGGAGAAAAAGTGCGTCTTATGGTCCGGAAAATATGTTAACTCATGGTTTACGCAAAAGGTGGATCAGCGCAACACCAGGCCGCCTCCGAATGGCCTCCAATCAGAGGTGCGCTGAGCCCCCCCAGAAACTACAAACGCACCTTGAACCCAAACAGAAGCTCTGCATATACACCAAAAGCATGGCTGTTAAGTGGGAGCAGCTGACCAAAAACGAAATAAATTAGTACATAGCAAGGAAATGAACAGCGCTACTTAAAAACAGGCAAGTGCCTACCTGCAAAAGAGTGCAAGCCCCACTTGTGGGATATAATACACACCGAGCATACACATGACCGGTATACCACTGGAGGAGGATGTTAGTTTCCTGTAACAGCTTGCATGCAACCTATTAAGTACTCGTCCCTCCCACTGCGAAGAAGTCGATCCTCCATGGGAGGGGCCTAACACTAACTAAATCCTAACCTATGTATATGCATAGCCTGGGTGCGGCTAATCAAATAAAATCGAAAATTGAAAATTGCGCAAAAGGTGGATCAGCGCAACACCAGGCCGCCTCCGAATGGCCTCCAATCAGAGGTGCGCTGAGCCCCCCCAGAAACTACAAACGCACCTTGAACTTATGGTTTAGCTCTCCTTATTTGACATAACTCATGGTTTAGCTCTCCTTATTCGACTTAGCTCATGGTTTAGCTCTCCTTATTTGACATAACTCATGGTTTAGATCTCCTTATTTGACATAACTCATGGTTTAGCTTTCCTTATCTATTTATCTCATGAATTATCTCTTCTTATTTGTTTACTAGCAGACTCAAGCCTGTTTGAAAATGGGCTCTAGGCCTGTTTCCCGCCGCCGCATGTAATGCGCACGCGCGAGCAGCCGACGCACACGCGCGCACGTGCACCCGCCGCACACACACACCCGGCGCGCGCCCGGCTGCCTGATCACACGCCCGCCCGGCTCCCTGGCCCCTTCCCTGTCCTCCTGTCTCTGTGAGGCTGGGTCCGTGCTGCGCACATGCGCAGTAGCAAAAGGCATGGACCCAGCTACACAGGGACAGCGTGACGCAGGCATACAGGGGTTTTATTATACAGGATTTCATGTATTAGCACTCCTTACAGTTAAGGTGAAAAATAAGTAACCTTTATAAATCAACCCCATAGTGTGCTATATTTTGAATCAGGTGAAACTGTAAATGTTGATGCAATCATTGCTTTGGAGAGAATATGAGTTCATCCCTAAGTGGGTAATCTCAGTGCAGGTAGCTAGGTTGCATGTGTGCTCCAACCTTATTCATCTCCATACCTGTGTCTTTTCAGCGTGGCACTTGGAAGTCCATTGACTTTAACAGAGTAGTCACTGTGAAGGAACTGCATGCACCAGGAAGACTGCACTAAACCCAGGGACACCACCTCCTATTCTTAGGTGGTGTCACTTGGTTTAGCAGACAAGACACATTGGGCCTGATTCATCAAGCTGTGCTGCTAAAGCAGAGCAGCTTAAAGAGAATTTGTACTCTCAAATTCTTACAATAAAAAGCATACCATTCTATTCATTATGTTCTCCTGGGCCCCTCTGTGCTGTTTCTACCACCCCCACCGCAATTCTGGCTTTTAATCACTAGTTTTAGGCAGTGTTTACAAACAAAAAACATGGCCACTAACCAGGAAGTGATGTTTGTATATATATATATATATATATATATATATATCGATATATATATATATATATATATATATATATATATATATATATATATATCATGTTACAGTATACTACAAGTTTTTAGTACATAGTGAATTATCTGCACTCCGGTCTTGATTTCTCACAGTTCTCAGCAAGTGACAGGCAGCTCCCTTTCCCCTCAGAGAGCTCTGTCTGTGAGGAGTAGATAAAGCACACAGAGCCTGGAGGGGCATGCAGGGTGTGTGCGTAACTTCTCCCTATCACAGCAGAGGCAGCACATTCCTCCCTGGGTCGACAAAGCTTGATAAAGAAAAGAAGATTAGATATATTACAGAGACAATGCAACTAGAAGAGGCTGCAGTAATCCAGACCACATTAGAACGGGTATAGGAACTTATAGGATAGAAGAAATAAGGCTGAAATTTTTGTTACAGAGTCTCTTTAATGTGCAGTAGTTCATGCTATGCACGTCTTACATAGCAGTGCTCGCTGCTATGTAGAAGCATGCCTTCCCTTAGTTACGCGCATTGCTTCCTTAGCAACACGCATAACATTAACTGTGGGCGGTTCTGCTCCTGTGAAGTATTGCTACTGTGTTACGCACATTGCTAAGGAAGCAATGTGTGTAACTAAGGGAAGGCACACTACCGCGATTCTTCACTCGCGGCCGCTACTGTGTTAACTTACATTATTACAACTATGTAAGGTGTGCATAGCGCTTACTACTGCTCATTAAACAGCTTGATGAATCAGGACCTTTGCGCTTTTCATCTGTAGACATGTTTTTCTCCTGGCGGACTGAATGCACCAGAGCTGTAGCCACTTAAGTTGCAATCCACAGACAACCAGCATCATTAGGGAGCCTTGCCCAAAAACTCCTTACTGTTTTACATACTGGCTTGAGCCAGGATTCAAACCTTGGTCAAAGACTCCAATCCACATCAGAGACAACAGCCTTCCCAGTACACTATCCAGCTGATCTGCTGAGTTTTGTGTACAGCTTTGTGAGAATATCTCAGGCAGCACTGTACTCTGGTGCTTCTGGATAAAATAATATAAACGGAGATGTTCATTCACATTTAATGCTAACTAAATTTACCAGGAGATTGGCTGTTACGCACAGTCTAGCATTTACCTGAATGCGTTATGCTGCTGCCTGTAATATGTCTACAGTTAGAAGCACCAGCTAAACGTGCAGCACTTATTTAAAGAGAACCCAAGGCAGAATATTGAAAACGTATTGGGACCCAGAGGCATGTCTAGTGCATAATGACATGCCTCTGTGTCTCTCTATTGCTGCTGCTACTCCCTCCTGTGCTCTGCTGTCCCCCCTGAAAATATTGCCAGGCTGTTTGTCGCTAGTCTGATGTTTACCTTGCAGCCTGTCAATAATTTTTCCAGCATTGCCTCCCCCATAGTGTAGCTCCCCCCGCCGCTCTCTGCCTTGCTAGCTTCCTTCAATCAGAAGCTAAGCCACGACCCAGGAAATTTTTGAGAAAATCAATTTTAAGTTTCTCGTTTTGAGTGCGGGAAATGTTTCAGCAGCCGCTGACTTTAAGCAGTTAATAGCAAAGCCCCTGTAAGTGCTAAAAACACCAAATTTGCAGGGTATGTTAAGAAGAGCAGTGGAAACAAGAGGGAACAAAAAAAATCAGCTAAAACAACAGATATTGTATTAACATGTATATAAATGTATTTTCATTTTTTTATATATATGTTCAGAGAGTGGGAAATATAAGAAAAGGGATGTGGGGTCCCCCCCTCCTGAGCCTCTTTAACCCCTTGTCCCCCATGCAGGCTGGGATAGCCAGAATGAGGAGCCCTGGCCAAGTGGGGCTTTGCACCAGCCCGCATAGTCCATGGAATGCCCCCCCCCCCCCCCCCGAGCACTTGTTCAGTTCATGGACAGGGGGCTCTTCTCCACCTCTGGTGCCCCAGGAGGAGGTGGGAATCGACATAAAAATGCAACAATATCAAAAAAGTCCTTTATTATTCTTAATTTACAATACATACTTACCTGTACTTTTGAAAAAAATGTTCCCATGCCGATATCCTCGGAAATGATCCCATGCCATGGTCTAGCTCAGGGTGCAAAGCCCCACATGGCCTGGCCTCTATATAATGGCTACCCCAGCATATACATGTCAATACATTATCTGTCATTTTAGCGCAGTGACTTTGATACCTGTTGCTTCTAACTTTAACATCGATTTCCTCAAAAACTATATGGTCTTTTTGAATTTTTTTCCTCTTGTTCCCACTGTTCTTGCAATTACAGGGGCTTTGCTATTAACGGCTAAAGTCGTCAGCTGCTAAAACATTTCCCACACTCTGAACATATATAAAAAATAATTTAAAAATACATTTACCGTATTTTTCAGACTATAAGACGCCCCGGACTAGGGGCGTCCCCAGATTTAGAGGTCAAAAATAAGGAAAAATAATTATGCTAAACCTGGTGCGTTTATGGTGCAGGGGCATCTTGTAGACCTTTGCCACCACTAGCTGTCTCTATGTAAGCCACACTGCCCAGCTCCACTACATTAACCCCTGCTAACCCCTCCAGCTATACTATACTACACTACACTCACCCCTATTGACCCCACAGATACACTAACTACACTCCACTCACGCCTACTGACCCCCAGATACACTAACTACACTACACTTACCCCTACTTACCCCCAGATACACTAACTACACTACACTCACTCCTACTAACCCCCAGATAAACTAACTACACTACACTTACCCCTACTGACTCCACAACTACACTACACTACACTACACTCTGCTGACCCCCAGATACACTAACTACACTACACTTACCCCTACCGACTCCACAACTACACTACACTACACTCAACCCTGATGACCCCTAGATACACTAACTGCACTACACTTACCCCTACTGACCCCACAACTACACTAGATTACACTCACCCCTGCTGACCTCCCATATACTAAAGTACCCTACAACTGTAGTATAAATCTTACCAGATCTAGCTGATGCTCCCTTCTCTCCTCTTCCACATTCCAGGAGGACAGCTCGGTCTTGCAGGGAGCAGAGCTGCAGACACCAACCTTCCCCCTTCGTCTGCCAGCCCGTTCAGTGACAAGGGGAAATGATGCTAGCATGCTGTGTCTGTGCTGGGTTACAACGCTGACGCTAGCATTCACATAAATAACTACAGAAGCTCCTCTCTGGTGCTGGAAACATACTTTTAATTGAGAGGGTCTGGGAGAAACTATAAGAAGGGATCAGGCAGCCCGAGAGAGCAGCTTCCGCACTTAGTTATATGAATGCTAAGTGCCAGCATTGTAGCACATAGCAGATAGCGCACACTAGCACCATTTCCTCTTCTCTTTGATGCCACGTGATGTTGCCGTGGGGAATCGCTGATGCCACGTGATGTTGCCGCGGGAATATCTACCGGACCAGCCAGAGCTCTCCTGCACGCTGTACTGTGACAGGCTACAGGCACGTATGGAGATAGAAGCCTGACAGGCTTCAGCAGGAGACTCATGAGAGAAACCCGGGGACCATGTACCTGACTTACAGTATGTCCTTTTTCTCCTCTAGCCTTCCGCACAGCCACATCGCTATTGCTGTGCATCAGGGTCACGCCGCTGGGCACAAAAAAGCCGCTGGCACCGCAGGCAGGATGTTAAAACTGCTGCAGAGGATCATGCTGGGATGTAGTATAATGAGACCCCATCACTCTTTTGCCGGCTAGCTATGCCCCCCACCCGCACTCTGAACCGTACGTTCGGACTGTAAGATGCATAGACTTTCCCCCCACAGTTTTGGGGGAGAAAAAGTGTGTCTTAAAGTCAGAAAAATACGTTATATACATGTTAATACATTATCTGTCATTTTAGCGCAATGACTTTGCTACCTGTTTCTTCTAACTTTAACATCGATTTCCTCAAAAACTATACAGTCTTTTTTAATTTTTTGTCCTCTTGTTTCCACTGTTCTTCTTAACATGCCCTCTAAATTTAGTGTTTTTAATTACAGGGGCCAAGTTGTTGGCTGCTGAAACATTTCCCACACTCAGAACGAGAAATTTAAAATTGATTTTCTCAAAAACTATAAGGTCTTTTTGAAAAAAATGTTTCCTCTTGTACCCAGTGTTCTCCTTTACATATCCTATATCCTGCAAGTTTGATGTTTCTAGCATGTAAGGGGGTTGTGCTATTAACTGTGGCTGGTGGATGCTGAAACATTTCCCACATTCAGAACGAAAATATTAAAATGGATTTTCGCAACTAAAAGATCTTTTTGAAATTTTGTTCCTTTTTGTACCCACTGTCCTCCTTCACATATCCTAGAAAGTTGGTATTTCTAGCATGTAAGGGGGCTCTGTTATTAACTGCTAAAATCGTCGGCTGCTGAAACATTTCCCATACTCAGAATGAGAATCGGTTTTCTACAAACATTTGTGGTACATTTGCATTTGAGTTTGCAAACTAAAAAAATTGATGTTCACTACATCACTAGCCTACTGTATACTGTATTAGACAGTAAAAAAAAAATAGGAGTTGAAGGACTTGAGTTACCATCTTCCACATGGTGACATGCCCACCGTATATACAAATATGCCCTACATCCCCTAGGTATGTGTGCAATGTTGTTTGTGTTACACAGGATCAGGGCTGTATGTAGTGTTCATGCTGTCCATGGCACCCTTGAGGGTTGACCCCACTACCCCACCACAATCACTACCACCTCCGCCATATATACTGTATATAGGACTGGAAAAGAACACTCCTGCTGGAATCTAGATAGTATCTTGTGTTGCAAGTTGATAAACTAGTTAATAAACTAATATCAGAAAGATATCAGTGGGTTTCCGGATTTACCACAAATCTGAACGTGTATGGACAGCTTAATTGTGCATGTACTATATTCTATTAAATCTCTAACATAGCATTTAATAAAAATGTGTTTTCCCACTTTTTGTTACCCATTCACTTACCATATTTAAAAATCAGAATCAGAAACTTTTATTTCGCCAAACACGACTGAGCCGTGCTCGGAATTGGGTTTGGCATGTACAGGGCTAGTGTGGAACAGGACATACAATACAGTAAGAATACAAATACAGGAGTTTAACCATAAACACGAGAAACACAGAGTTCGAGCTCAAGCATGTAAAGTGTGCAGCAGTGCAGTCCTGTGCCTCCGAATGCTACTTGTAGTGGGGCAGATACTTTGTGCACAAGTAATATTGTCTGTTTACAAACTACAAAGTCCCAAAGCACAGCTTATCTGCTCTAAAAGCTGCCACTGCATTTTATTCATAGATTTTAATATATAAATACAGCAGCTATCTAGTGAAAATGTATCATCTGTCTTTGCTTGTCAGCTCAGTACAGTTCCATTTCAGTTCTGTGGTTGTCAGTAACTAATTGTAGCAAGAGAGGAATGTAAACAAAATATACTATTATCACCTCTTTGGATATGGATCACAAGCTGAAGGAGCTTTCCACTGCAGAACAAAATGCTGTGTTTAACTGTGTGAATGCTTTTCTGCTATTTTTTTTTTTGTGATAGTAGGTTTAAGTCTGTAAATAATCTTTTAGAGCAAAGAAGAAATGCTGAGTTTCAGACCATTTGAATAGTGCCTGTATGTAGAGTTGGGCCGAACCTCCGATTTTAGGTTCGCGAACCGGGTTTGCGAACTTCCGCGGAAGGTTCGGTTCGCGTTAAAGTTCGCGAACCGCAATAGACTTCAATGGGGATGCGAACTTTGAAAAAAAAAAAATAATTATGCTGGCCACAAAAGTGATGGAAAAGATGTTTCAAGGGGTCTAACACCTGGAGGGGGGCATGGCGGAGTGGGATATACGCCAAAAGTCCCCAGGAAAAATCTGGATTTGACGCAAAGCAGCGTTTTAAGGACAGAAATCATATTGAATGCTAAATGACAGGCCTAAAGTGCTTTAAAACATCTTGCATGTGTATACATCAATCAGGTAGTGTAATTAAGGTACTGCTTCACACTGACACACCAAACTGTTCACTGAACAGAACAGGTATGCAGTGGCGGGTTCACTAAACAGGTATACAGTGGCGGGTCCACTGAACAGAACAGGTATGCAGTGGTGGGTCCACTGAACAGAACAGGTATGCAGTGGTGGGTTCACAGAACAGGTATGCAGTGGTGGGTTCACAGAACAGGTATGCAGTGGCAGGATCACTGAACAGGTATGCAGTGGTGGGTGGGTTCACAGAACAGGTATGCAGTGGCAGGATCACTGAACAGGTATGCAGTGGTGGGTGGGTTCACAGAACAGGTATGCAGTGGTGGGTTCACAGAACAGGTATGCAGTGGCAGGATCACTGAACAGGTATGCAGTGGTGGGTGGGTTCACAGAACAGGTATGCAGTGGCAGGATCACTGAACAGGTATGCAGTGGTGGGTGGGTTCACAAAACAGGTATGCAGTGGCAGGATCACTGAACAGGTATGCAGTGGTGGGTGGGTTCACAGAACAGGTATGCAGTGGTGGGTTCACAGAACAGGTATGCAGTGGCGGGTTTACAGAACAGGTATGCAGTGGCAGGATCACTGAACAGGTATGCAGTGGTGGGTGGGTTCACAGAACAGGTATGCAGTGGTGGGTTCACAGAACAGGTATGCAGTGGCGGGTTCACAGAACAGGTATGCAGTGGCAGGATCACTGAACAGGTATGCAGTGGTGGGTGGGTTCACAGAACAGGTATGCAGTGGCAGGATCACAGAACAGGTATGCAGTGGTGGGTTCACAGAACAGGTATGCAGTGGCAGGATCACAGAACAGGTATGCAGTGGTGGGTTCACAGAACAGGTATGCAGTGGCAGGATCACTGAACAGGTATGCAGTGGTGGGTGGGTTCACAGAACAGGAATGCAGTGGCAGGATCACTGAACAGGTATGCAGTGGTGGGTGGGTTCACAGAACAGGTATGCAGTGGCAGGATCACTGAACAGGTATGCAGCCAGGAAAAGCTAAGCCTAACTAATCTTTCCCTATGAGAGACAGACAGCAGCTCGCCCTACTCTCTCTAATGCAGGCACACGAGTGGCCGTAATGGCCGCCGCTGCCTGCCTTATATAAGGGGGGTGGGGCTCCAGGGGCTAGTGTAGCCTAATTGGCTACACTGGGCCTGCTGACTGTGATGTAGAGGGTCAAAGTTGACCCTCATAGTGCATTGTGGGGCGAACCGAACTTCCGGAAACGTTCGCCAGCGGGAGGCGAACGCGAACCACCGAAGTTCGCCGGGAACCGTTCGCCGGCGAACCGTTCGGCCCATCTCTACCTGTATGGTCACCTTTAATGAGAATGGTGCATCTGATGGCATTCCATTAGGTTTCCCTTCTACCTGCTATGGAAAACAAAAGTTTGCTTTCTTAAAACAGCATCTAAGGGCAACAATGGATAATTTGCATATATTCAGCAGTGTTGCTCTGGGAGACATCTCAAGCTCACTCCAACCTGAATTATTGCAAATTCTTTCTGTTTTAAGAAAGCAAACTTTTCTTTTCCATGGCATTTTAGTAAGGGGGCTTTTAGGACCATTGTAGTCCCTTACACACTCCAATGAGTTCTGGGTCACCATGAGCTTGCTGGTTAGTCTGTACCTCTCGGTGTTTCAAGCCCTACTCCATAGAGCCAAATTAATACATGACATGCACTGATGAGGATCAACCAATCTGAAACAGGCTGTATTCATGTTGGATAATTATGTCTCAGTGCAAATTAACAAGATGACACATCATTGCATTCCAGTGCATCTGGAGGTGTGTTAAGCTTCTAAGGGCAACAATGGTTAATTTGCATATATTAAGCAGTGATGCACTGGGGGGACATCTCAGAGCTCACTCCAACCTGAATTATCACTAATTCTTTCTATTTTAGGAAAGCAAGCGTTTGTTTTCCATAGCATTTTAGTAAGGGGGCTTTTAGGACCATTGTAGCCCCTTACACACTCCAATGAGTTCTGGTTCACCATGAGCTTGCTGGTTAGTCTGTACCTACTACTTGCCCAACCTACATTTAAAGTTTTGAGTTTTTTAGAGTTTTTCACAGAACAATAGATATACTGTTTGTCTCTTCTGAGCTGCTCTGCCAGAGTACTGCTGTTGCAGATGTGCTTCTTGTAACAGTGCATAAACTGTATGCCCTCCTCTGTTCCAAGTCCTGTCCTTCAGCTTCCCCTGTCTTCCTAATCAACAGCACATAAGCCAAACACACTGTGGCTTCAATTAATCAAAGGCTGTTTGATAACAAAACCCAAATCGTTAAAATACTGCATTCAGTATTTTAAACTTGTGTGTGCTAATTCATCAATTTTTTCACAGGTGCTGTAATTTACCGAAGCCCATTGACAAAAATCCTTGTTCAGTAACTGTTCTCTGTGCAGTGAGGGCATTGCAACAGAAAAGAGGCACCCCCAACATCCCTTTAGATGTGCATGTTATACTTCCTCTGCTTGCTCTGAATCTGCTCTGACACTGTCCCATTAGTCTTAACATTTTATTCAATTGTCACAGCTTACATAAACTGCAAAGAAGCATTACACATGCCCTGCTTACGTGATTTTTCCCACAAAATCCCACTAGCTCCACTGCAATTTAAGCAGGAACTGAAGGGGTTACACTACTGAAGGGTGGCAGGAAAACATCTTTTGTCCTTTTCTCTCTGCTCACTGCCTGGCGGGTAGGAAAACTAGACCCTCCCACAGAGCCTGAGCTTTCTATCATGGATGAGTCAGGGGCTTGCAGAGGAAAGAGAACTGTCCCTATTGGCTCTCTAAGTCTATCAGTCAGAGGAATATCCACACGGAAGGCATTTGAAGCTGGTTACCGACAGAGGAGAGCTGAAGGTAATCACCACACATGATTCTGTGTGTTACCGAATGCTGTAACATTGACTAATTGACATTTACTGACATGTGTTGAGGTATTTACTGCACAAGTCGGTAATTTACTTCACTGCTTGGTAATTTAAATTTTTCGTGCGGTAACAACCTTGATGAATTGGCATTTTCCTAAGTGCTCGGTAAAACGAGCTGTTTTCAGCATTACAGAATGCGGCAATGCTTGAAGAATTGAAGCCATTGAGCTTGATTCACTAACCGGCGCTGGTGAGCCTTAATACCTAGTGGGTGCAAACCACGGAGTTAGGTTCGCGCACAGCAGCGGGCACAGAGGTAATAGTGCACGGTGCGACGATAACGTCACACCCGCTGCCCTGTAAACGCTGCACTCGGTGTGCCAAAACAGCGCATCGGGTGCCCCCAAAGCGGCGCACTATAGTGCCCCCCGTTATCGTCGCACTGTCACTATTACCAGCACACCATGCTGCGTGCTCTGTGCACGCGGCTGTACGCGATGTAGCTTTTAGTGCGCGCAAAGTAGTGTTAGGCGAACATCCAGATGTTCGGGTTCGGGGTGGTTCGGCCGAACATGCCCCCGATATTCGGCATGTTCGGGCCGAACCCCGAACCCAATGCAAGTCTATGGTCACCCCGAATATGCCCCTTTGGAGCCCCCTATAGGGTCCCAGCATAAAGGGAGAGCATGCCCTGAGCGCGAGGGGGGGGGGGGGGGGCGTAAATGCCTCCCCGCTAAGCTCTCCCTTCTGCTGGTCCCTATAAAATTAAATATAATTCCCCCGAAAGTACCTGGCAGGCTGGCAGGAGGAGGGCAGGAAGAGGGCAGCCGGAGATCATAGGCGCTAGTACCATCTGATACTTCCGCCCTCTCTCTGACGCACTTCCTGTTTACATTTGTAGTCGCGTCAAGAGAGAGCAGAAGTGCCACGATGATGCGTACGAGGGTACGCGCCATCTACATGATGACACGTACCCTCGTACGCGTCATCGCGGTACTTTTGCTCTCTCTTGACGCGACTACAAATGTAAACAGGAAGTGCGTCAGAGAGAGGGCGGAAGTACCAGATGGTACTAGCACCTATGATCTCCGGCTGCCCTCTTCCTGCCCTCCTCCTGCCAGCCTGCCAGGTACTTTCGGGGGACTTATATTTAAATTTATAGGGTCCAGCAGAAGGGAGAGCTTAGCGGGGAGGGGGGCATTTCCGAACCCCCTCCCCCCCCCCGCGCTCGGGGCATGCTCTCCCTTTATGCTGGGACCCTATAGGGGACTTTGTTCGGCCGGACACAGCTGTGTTCGGCCGAACACAGAAGGCCTGTTTGGGTTCGGGCAGCGTGGCCGAGCACCCTCCCGAACACCATGAGGTGTTTGGGGGGTGCCGAACTGAACCCGAACAGGCCAAAATCCGGGCAAACCCGAACAGTGGCGAACACTGTTCGCCCAACACTAGCGCAAAGCTACTTTTGGTTCACTAAGTGGCTTTTCACTTCGGCGCTAACACTTAGCGCTGATTAGTGAATCAAGCCCTATGTCTCCAAATTTCACAGCAAATGTCTTATCGTAAAGCGTGAAATTAAAAAGATGATAGCAAATAATAATTAAAAATAATTCAGGAAAAAAGTATGTTGGGCACCGTCCCTCTCAACCTACTGTTCATAGCAATGACCTTCCCTTGCCTATCTGTAAGTATGGCCCTACATCATGCATGTGATATCACTCATTCACAATTATCCTGTTAGGCAGACAGGGAAATCTGAACCTAGACAAAGTTGTTTTTGTTAGAAGAATATTGCAAGTATATATTGGAATATGAATGTCAATTATAGGTTTAATAATGGTATGTAGGTAGTAGGTCCACTTTAAGCATTCCAGTGATAGCCTTACTATATAACTTGAGCACTTTTACAAAACTTTAAGAGAGAGTTCAGTCTAAATAGAACTGTGGGGGTATTTTTCACTTTCCCTACAGAGACAGAAAAGCTTGATGACTTTCATAAATCAAGCACTGTCATTCTCAGCCTATTTATGGACCATCGCCTTAGAATATACACCAATGTACACCAATGAATCAAGCATGCAAGTAATATTTTAGGTTGGACAACTTATTAGCAAGTCAATCTCATCTTAAGCTGCTGCTGCTGCTGTTGTTATAAAAGACAACATATATTAATAAGTAAAATGGTCTTATACTGTAAAAAACAAAGCTAATGAAGCAAAAATAAAACCAACATACACCATGGGGCCAGATTTACTAAGCCTCGGGTTTGCATATTGCAGAACTTCAGTTTTCATCTTGTAAATATGTTCACCAGAAATAATCAGTTGTATCCCTGCTGTGTGATGTACAGAAACTCTCTGTCTTAGCACCATTTCTGGCATGCCACACACATATATCCCACATTAAACACACACATAATGATAAGTTAGTTGTTTTCCCTAAAACTGTCCTTAAACTATGCAAAGAACATTAGGCTATGAATATGGTAGGGACCTGATCGTTAGTTCCTCTGAGGGACATGCTGAATGGGAGAACCAAAAAGAGCACAAGGGCATTGACGTAACTACAATTCATGGGGCCCCAAGCAAAACTTTGTTGGGGCCCCCAATGTTCACACACCCCTTCTCTTGCCTCCCCTTGGTACCCATCATGGCCTTGGCGCCCATCTCACAAGGGGCATAAAACAAGTGTGGCCATCATGATCTTCACACCCATAACAAGTGCAGCCACAAAACCACCTGATTTAAAGTATAGTCCCCTGTATCAGAGGAGGGAAGGTTAGTAGTTGGACCCCTGTGCAATCGCGGGGGCTGCTTCCCTATACAGGGACACCGGAAGCCCGATTTGGTGTAGTATATCACTTGAAGGGTTAAAAAGACTCTGAGATAAAGAAAGTGGCTGTTTTTTACTTACATGGGGCTTCCTCCAGCCCCATAAGCATGGATGCGTCCCTCGCCGTCCTCCCGCGTGCCTCCCGTAGTCCGCCCGGAATCCTCCGTTCAGACCCAATCAAACCTAGGTACACGGGCTCAGTCTGACTGAGTGACATCAGCCGGGGTGTGCAGAGGGTCCGCACATGCACAGAAGGCCCCCTGCTGACGTTGCTGAGCTGCATACCAGAGAAGATTTCGGCTTAATGGAGGACAGCAGGAGGAAGGCGAGGTACACATCTATGCTTATGGGGCTGGAGGAAGCCCTGGATAAGTAAAAAAAACATTCACTTTCTTCATCTCTGGGCCTCTTTAAAGAAGATATGTATAGCCATAGAGGCAGGCCCGGATTTACCTCACAGGAGCCTATAGGCACAGATGTCCTGACACCTTAGACTTTACCCTCCATGAACCTCCAAACCCCCACCAAACTTTACCGCAAGTGTGCTGGCTGGCCCAGCTGTCACTTCTCCTGTACTTCCCTTGCCCATCATAGGTAGCTACAGGTGTCTCTTAGTATTAGGTAGCCAGAGGTACCCTCAGTATTAAGTAGCTAGAGCTGCCCCTGACTGAAGGGAGATCTCGTCAGTGAAATGGCAAGAGCAGGGTGGGTGACCTTTTATTTACACACTCATTAGTGTTATAAATCACCTTTCGATCCGGCACCAGCAACTTCTTATAGTTGCGTCTCATAGCCTGTGAGATAACTTGACTCTCAACACAGCAAGCAGGAGATAGACTTTTCTCAGGCTTCTTCAATATTTAGGGAGTTTATTCACTACACAAATATACAGATACAATTCATCATATCCTAGCAAAGCAGATCCTCATGTTTAAGTTCTTGGCGTTACAGCTCTTGACTAACTTTCCTCCTGAATGTTAGTCAGTTACCTTCTTTCTAGACCACGTTACTCTAGACTACCTATGTACAGCAGACATTAGATCAGATTACATAAAGAATTAAAATACTTAGAGGTCCCAGTTAGTGATGGGCGAACATCCAGATGTTCGGGTTCGGGGTGGTTCGGCCGAACATGCCCCCGATGTTCGGCATGTTCGGGCCGAACCCAACCCGAACATGTCCCTTTGGGGCCCCTATAGGGTCCCAGCATAAAGGGAGAGCATGCCCCGAGCGCGGGGGGGGGGGGGGGGGTGTCGGAAATGCCCCCCACCCCTCACCACTAAGCTCTCCCTTTTGCTGGTACCCTATAACGTTAAATTTAAGCCCCCCAAAAGTACCTGAGGAGGAGGGCAGGAAGCGGGCAGCCGGAGATGCTAGGCGCTAGTACCATCTGGTACTTCCACCCTCTCTTGACGCACTTCCTGTTTACATTTGAAGTCGCGTCAAGAGAGCGCAGAAGTACCACGATGACACGAACGAGGGTACGCGTCATCTACATGATGACACGTACCCTCGTACGCATCATCGCGGTACTTCTGCGCTCTCTTGACGCGACTTCAAATGTAAACAGGAAGTGCGTCAAGAGAGGGCGGAAGTACCAGATAGTACTAGCGCCTAGCATCTCCGGCTGCCCGCTTCCTGCCCTCCTCTTCAGGCACGGGGCATGCTCTCCCTTTATGCTGGGACCCTATAGGGGGCTATGTTCGGCCGGACACGGCTGTGTTCGGCTGAACAAAGAAGGCACGTTCAGGTTCGGGCAGCGTGGCCGAGCACCCTCCCGAACACCATGAGGTGTTCGGGGGGTGCCGAACCGAACCCGAACAGGCCAAAATCCGGGCGAACCCGAACAATGGCGAACACTGTTCGCCCATCACTAGTCCCAGTCAGCATCTAGGTATCATGAAAGTAGGAAGGAGAGCAGGAATCAGAGTGCGCTCTGTCCGCCTGTCCCGGGTCTTTAATACCGACTAGGAAAGAGTTAAATGTGACCTCATCTTCGCCATCCCCCAGACCCGACTATTGGCTTAGCCCCCTCGTGGTGTCATAATACCCACCTACTCAATTAATATTTAATGTCACTTTTCCCTTACTTACTGGAATGTGGTATTTTGGTAAACATGGCCTATGTTGATTGTTCTTGTGGTGTACATGTTGAGGTCAGTGTAGGCCTGTGGCCTTCTTTCAGGAACATGTTACATGAACTCAGTATCTGCGTGTATCATCTGCTTCACGCAGACACTGAGATGCTTCTGCCTGCATCACAAGAAACTCTATTTATTTTAAAGGCATACTCTGCAGACAAGTCTTTTACATAAAACTCAGGCCCAAATCACTGAGGCCTACTTAAATTATAACAATCCCCCCTAAAATGGCTTGATCCGCAGATCCCAACTTCTGAACCCAACAGTACCTGGTTTCTTTATGTTTCACTTTTCGATGTTCGTGCTCACACAACTTCTCTGCTCTAGGCGGTTATCCCTGGGAGAGAGGGCAAGACCTCTTGGTCTTCCTGTAACCAGGCTCTCTGGGGGTGCCCTACTTCTAAGTCCCTCTATACTACATGCTCAGCATTTGCGTCACTTGCGTATCACTCACAAACTTGCATGACCACAGAAAAGTGAAACTCGTTTGTCTGTTACACAACGGAGCAGTGCCAGGTGCCTTCTAAAAGAGCACCTTTAAACAATCAGCTCCATCACAGGTACTGCTACACCTATACCCGTAACCCTGTATATCCCTTAATTTGGAAATATTGGTTCATGAGATTGTTTATGAGGCACCAATCTCTTGACCAGGTTAATTTGTTTTGCCTAATTTGACACACAACCTCACCTGGATAATGATGCCTAAAGTTGTCATCCCCATCCAGACGACCAGTGGGTGTAGGAAGAAATTTTGAACTGCAGAGGCCCAGTCCGAGTGTCCCTGGAACATCGCCAGAAACCTTTTCCACCAGGTCAGACTGGAACTTACCTGCTTATTTTTGTGTTCTACCTCGTTAAGATCACCTGGATCATGGTGAAATCTTACCTCTCCCTTAGTGTACTGTTTGTTTAACCGTTGTAACAAAGTGTGGTCGTCTTGGATCAAACCCTGTTCCCCTTTGTCCCATGTCGTGTTCTCTTTCAGGATGGGAAATTCACGTGAAACTTTGAACTTTAGAGTTCTCTTAACAATTTGAGAAATAACGTCATCAAACCTGGATGACTTGATCCATATGGGATCTCCGCTCACACAATATGTTCCCCTTGACAGATCCCCCTTCTCGGAACAATTATGCAAATGTACCTTAAATGTATCCTTAGACATGATGCTAAAAAAACAAACGTTTCCTTCAGCCACCGGAACTATTGGTTTGGCTTTAGGGCGGATCTTTTGAATGGTAGCCACGCATTCTGTGTTATTGAGCCAGCAGGCTTCTTCACTAAATTTGACTTGCCCCAGCAAACACAGGTACCTCTGTGAGAATTGCCCGCATGGGGACAACTCTACTTGTTTCACCTCCCCGTCTAGCACCAAAAAAGGTTGACCTCTCAGGTCATGGTGTAAGACATGTGTTGAGGTGGGAACTAAGGAAGTGGCGGTGCCTAAAGAAATGTTGCACTGTTTCCATTTGTTCACCCAAACATCTCGAAGCTTCCATGCAAAAGATCCTTCTCCAGAAAAATCGATATACCTCCCCTTGTCCAATCTCCGTTGTACAGGATCTTTTAGCCTCTCCCTGACAAAATATGTCCCCAACTGTCCTGATTGGACCTCTTCCCCCCTTATGTCCCGAGGCACAATATGTACCTGAGGTCGGGAAGACTGTACTCTCTGCAATTTTTCAATTAAGAGTACCTCTTCACTTACCCACCTAGCATGAGGATAAGCGGCTGCATATGGACTGTGTAATATCGTCCCCTGTTGTGACCCGTGTAGTGTGGAAGGGGTTCCCTGTGTTGGCTTTCCCTCCCCCGGGACCGCTCTCCCCACCCTCTTTGTCACCTGGAAATGTGGCTTGATCTCGATTTTTACTTCTTGTTTCGAGAACCACCAACCCTCGGCTTTCCAGCCTTTATGTGTGTATAGTTGTTTCAGAGACACCTTCTGTTGGTAACCCCAGAGTGTGATGTTGTCACCTGCATCTCTCTGGTAGGAGAATTGACGCCTCCTGCTCGTACCTCTCCAATCTGGAACCATTTCACTCTGTATAACCAAGACAAGGTACCCCCGAATCACACACTCCACCTTTTGCATGTACCTATTGTATTGCAATGTACCTTTTACCAAAACTTTGGATCGGTGCATCGATTCTGGGAGTGTGGCATTCAATAGCAGATTTACACTGCCATTCTATTCACACTGCCCGAACACCTGACCCTTCAGACCTTTCACCCACATTGTGCTATGAAATTTGTTTTCACCTGGCACAAGTGCTCTTTTCTTCCATCCCTGCTTGGTCCATCTGTGCCAAGCAGAGGGAGGTGTGAAAGGATTAGTACCTTTGTCACCTAACATCAACATGTTTGGGCCTTGTGTTCTCATTAACCCCTTATTATTTATGAGAATGTCCTCTCTTCGTTCTCCTAGGACGAAATGGCAGCCTTGGATCACCATCAGCACGGTACTCTTCATTATAAAAGCACCTCCTTGGGAAAGAAAAACATTAGCACTTTGCATTATGCTTTTGCTCAGTCAGTTTTTTTAGTCTCTTTCCGATCTCAGGAACCTTGTTTTTTAGTCTCTTTCCAATTTCAGGAATCTCGTTTTTTAGTCTCTTTCCAATTTCAGGAATCTCGCTATTCTCCAAACTCAGATTGGCATCGGGAACCTTTTGCTTATCCGACTGACATCTCCATCTTTGCTGCCAGCACTGCAGCTGTCTCGAGTCCATATTGCCAAACTCCTGAAATCGAAATACAAACAAATCAATTCTTATTAATGATTTGGGATTCGCCCTGCGGCTTGTACTCTGTACACTGTAAATTGATCAATATATACCGTAATTGATCTCGTTGCTTTATGGTTCTCATGAACTCTGTTTACTCTTTTTGGTAGATTGGAGTTAAACCTCTCTCCCCTACCTGAGTACTATCCTAAGTACTTACCTGTGTAAAATATGCTCCCGCGGACTTCACCTTTGGAAGCTCACACCTCATTGCAAGCTCTCTCCACCCCCCCTTCTGTACATACGCGGTCGTCACATGCACAGATTACGGATGCCACACACCTGTTGCTGCTTTGCAGGTGAGCCTGCAATGCTCTTACTCATTTTCCCATTCACTTATCTAGAACCTCATTGCGATACCAGCTCTGCTAGAAGTTCTGTGTGTTGTACCCTCTGACCAATGTTTGGCGTGCTACTACCCCCATACTACAAAAAAAATGGCTGCCTCCCTGTAGGAAGGAGCACTTTGCACTTAAACTACACAGGGTGCAGGGCTAAGCATTCCAGCATCAAATGCCTGTATGCAAATCCCTGAATGCCCACTTGGTAGGTAGTCGTATGGCAAACCTGTACTGATACACTGTCACACTGTAAATGGCAATTCTTTCATCTTTATAATTGCCCCATGAACTGCTGCCAGTTCTTGTTCTTTGTGCTACACTTGATAGGAGCTGGAAAAAACATATTTGACCAATCAGTGGACGAGAAAAACGCACAAACAGTCCCAACCCAGCATTGACCTCCCAGTCAAGCTCTGGCCCTGTCCACGACAAAAAACGGAAAAAACGTTACCGCTCTACAGCCGCGGCGACGGATCCCTGGATTGGTCAACTACTTTTTTTCCAACTCCGGCACCCCCTGATGCACTGTCCCCCCTTTACTCTATTGGGAACTCATGCTGCACCACCCGTTAAGGTGCCTCACTTAAAGGAATAATCCCATAAGCAACCCACTACAGATACTTTCCTGATCTGCACTGCACTTGCAAATCCCACCCTGGGAAATATCTGACTTCTACGTGTCTCCCTGCACCTAGCTGGGAAACACTTCCTATCCGTAACCATGCTAGTCTCGCAGCAACTGCTTGTTGCACGTACTCTGGCATTCCTGTCCCTGGACCCAGGCTCTGGGGAAATACTCCGGGATCCGAGATACTCAGTAGAATGTCTCATTATCACTACCATCCCTTCCTTGCAGCTGCTCTGCCCGGAGCCGCGAGCACAGCCTGACGTGATGTGGATCCCCCAGCCCCTCCTCCCCCCTGCCATGACGTGTGGGGGCCATGACTCGTGGGGGCGGGCCCTCCCCAATGCCGCCATTTTGAGTCCTGAACTGCCAGCTAAGATGGCTGCTATGCAATTTCCCATAGCAACCTCTTAATCCTATACACATTAGGAAAAAAACAAAACCAACAGAACAAATATTTCATGCCTAATTTCATATAGCATCAATACATATTGCAGAAAATCAGCATTCCGCTACATACACTCTCTGAACTACAGGCTCTACCCTGCAGAACATCTTACAAACACCCCTACGGACAGAAGGAAAAAACATGCTGACCGAAAAAAAAGTACAGTAACACCTCACCCACTATCTCAGCTTTGGCTATAAACTGTTTCATACCTTCAAAGCGACCCAGAGACATGGGCTGTGCATTCCTGTCTACCCAGCTCACCGAAGAAGAAGAAAAAAAAACATACCTCACACAGCTAACCAGTGCTATGCACCCTACAACTGCTAAAGACACACAGCTTGAAACTTGAACTGCGTCTCTCCCTTGCTTTCCTTTCTACCAGTCTCTCCCTCATCCACTACTACTAGACTGAAACACCGCTGGCTTATCTCTGCTGCGGGGGACCCCCCCCCCCCCTCGCACCTCTGGCATGCTTCCCAGACTCTGTGTGATGAGAACGAAGGGGAAAAAAAAACAGCAAATACCACCGTTAACAACTGTCCAGCGAAAGAAATCATGCCCGTGAACAGACAAACATATATATATATATATATCCACTACGTAAGCTATAACATGCAACACAGGAACATTAAAGCCAGTACCATGCACGCTCTACACCGAAGCTGCACCCCACCTTACCCCCCCTCCCACCTCTCACAGGAGGGAGAAGAAGTACGCAGCCTCCAGCAGCTGCACAGAACACCGAACACATTAAAATACAATAAAGATAATGCAATATAACAACGTAAATCATACTTGCCTGTACCCGGACTTTGTACGCCTGCCAATTCGCCCAGCCTTTGCAACTTTTCCACGAAACTTCTGATTGGACCCCCAGAACTCCTGAGCGTAATCTCTCTGTCCCCACACTGGCTGGCTCAGTGGATCGATCTCCTCTGTGGCAGTTGCGAGCCCGCCTCGGAGTGTTCCTCCCGACCCTGTTTAGGCTTTTAACTGCATGTGCACTTGCAGCTTAAGTTTAACGTCCAAGACTTTCGCCGCTGGTTTCCTCGAATTGCAGCTCGTGTGCTGGCTCACGCACACCACTTATCAGCTTGATAAGCTTTCCAGTCCGCGTCTACTCCTCTTGTTTCGCTGTGGAATATCTTGAAAACTTCGGCCCCTGGCCCCTGTCTGTCTGTTTTGCTAGACAGTGAAGGGTTTCAGCACCACTGTTATAAATCACCTTTCGATCCGGCACCAGCAACTTCTTATAGTTGCGTCTCACAGACTGTGAGATAACTTGACTCTCAACACAGCAAGCAGGAGATAGACTTTTCTCAGGCTTCTTCAATATTTAAGGAGTTTATTCACTACACAAATATACAGATACAATTCATCATATCCTAGCAAAGCAGATCCTCATGTTTAAGTACTTGGCATTACAGCTCTTGACTAACTTTCCTCCTGAATGTTAGTCAGTTACCTTCTTTCTAGACTACGTTACTCTAGTCTACCTATGTACAGCAGACATTAGATCAGATTACATAAAGAATGAAAATACTTAGAGGTCCCAGTCAGCATCTAGGTATCATGAAAGTAGGTAGCAGAGCAGGAATTAGAGTGCGCTCTGTCCGCCCATCCCGGGTCTTTAATACCGACTAGGAAAGAGTTAAATGTGACCTCATCTTCGCCATCCCCCATACCTGACTATTGGCTTAGCCCCCTCGTGGTGTCATAATACCCACCTACTCGATTAATATTTAATGTCACTTTTCCCTTACTTACTGGAATGTGGTATTTTGGTAAACATGGCCTATGTTGATTGTTCTTGTGGTGTACATGTTGAGGTCAGTGTAGGCCAGTGGCCTTCTTTCAGGAACATTTTCTCAGTATCTGCGTGTATCATCTGCTTCACTCAGACACTGAGATGCTCCTGCCTGCATCACAAGAAACTCTATTTATTTTAAAGGCATACTCTGCGGACAAGCCTTTTACATAAAACTCAGGCCCAAATCACTGAGGCCTACTTAAATTATACCAATTAGGGCTCTGCATAGGGAAGGAGGGATGGAGGCGCTCAGGGAGCTGAGTGAGCCGGCTTTCCATCATCAGGCGCCTGTAGGCATGTGCCTACAGTGCCTTATGGTAAATCCGACCCTGCATAGAGGTATACTCACAATTCTGGGTTGCTAAGGTAAGCAACCAATTAATATAGCATATGGGGAATAATGTCCTCACTCAGCCATGGTGTAGGTAGTGGTTGCTGTTCCTTACATATAATCTTATGGTAAAAGCATAACATTCAAACCCCCCAATGGGGTGAAAATGTAGGAAAAACTACAACTGCTGGAGGTGTCCAAAAATATATAAAACAACAACTAAAAACTGTTTAAAAGAAGATACATGTTGGCTTACCTTCAAGAAATCAGTTGGTCAGTTGTTCAGACTTTTATCCTATCATTGCACAAAAACATTATTAATTGAATAAAAGTCTGGAAACCAGACCAGCTGAATTTGTGAAGGTAAGCCAACACCTACCTTCGTTCTAATCTGAGCCTTCAACAGTTATTGATTTTCCTCTGAGGGACAGTGACATGACTATATGGACTCTGTGAAGCACTGTAGAAGATGTCAGTGCCACATAGATACACAGTTATAGTTTTATACACTGTACTAGCAGACCCAAGCCCATTTAAAAACGGGCTCTAGAGTCTGTTTCTTGCCGCCGCATGTTACTGCGTGTGCACCCACCGCACACGTGCGCGCACCCGCCGCACCAGCGCGTGCACCCGCCGCACACACGTCCGCCCGCTCACATGCCTGCCCAGCTCCCTGGCCCCATCCTCCTGTGTCTGTGAGGCTGGGTCTGTGCTGCGCACATGCGCAGGAGCGAAAAAGCACGGACCAAGCTACACAAGGACAGCGTGGCGCAGGGACACAGTGGTTTTATTATAGAGGATACATTGTGTTAAATGAGTTGATAGCACTCACACCTTCCACCATCTGAGCACATGTTGTGATCATGCAAAAATAATGACTATTTGTGGGACAGCCGATTACAGTAATGAGGTGTATGTAATGCCACTGAGGTGTGTTTTCTGAGAATGTGGTTATGTGGTTTCTCATGTACAAAGCAGTTATATAGAGCTGTCAATGCGAGTGGGCTCACCTTGAGTTTAGTAACAGCTATAATTCTAGAAAACAGGTCAAAGTTGAGAAATGGACCTTTAATGGCACAGACAGGTTGTTGTCAAGGAAAGAGTCATGATCATGTCAGTGTGCTCCTACCTGACAACAGAAAAGAAAAGCATGGTGCTTGCTTAGTGAATATGTCATGTTGATTAATGCTAAGAGCAAAAAAGGCAGCAGTGTACAAAGGTTAGAGGTTAGTACAAAACATTTATATGAATTATCACCTGCAGCACATTTAGCACAAATATAAGAAACTAGCATCATGTGTGGAGCAAGCTTTCTCGCTACAACTTTTAAGATGGCCATAGGCATTCAGAGGAGAAAAAACAAGGACAGCTTAGCCATGTTCATCCAAATATAATTTCCTGTTTACTATTTTGTTTCTGATTAATGGATAACTATGCTAACTTGACCATATTTATAACTGTACTCCACCGCTTTTCACCAATTTTCCGAAGTTTGGGTGAAAATGGGGAAGAATTAGAACCCCTGTCAGATCTCTCTATAGTACTGCAGCACTTTCCATAGTGCATAGTCATGTCACTAACTCTCATTCAGAGGAACTCACAATCTAATATTGTTATAAAAAGTAGATGTATTTGTTTTGGAACTAATTAATTAATTATATGTTTTTGGGATGGGGAAATAATACAGAATTACTGGAGGAAACTCATACAAATAAAGGGGGTCATAAAAATTCAACCAAGTTGTCCAGGCCAAGAATTTAACTTCAAACTCTAACTCCACAAGGTGAGGGTGCCTTTGCCACCATGCTGCCAGAACAGTCTAAATAAATCCATAAAAACACACTGAAAAGCAGATAGCATATGAACAGATTAGGATTTAGTGCCTAAATGGAGTTGAACCCAGAATAATCATCATACAGGAAAGCTTGGCTCCCAGCCAGAGCATTGGGTCCTACTCTATGAAGAGGAGAGGGTTAAAAGCATGACTGGCTTCCTGCTGTGGGAGCTTCCTGTGAAGTTCTCAGTGATAACAATAGGCATTGGGGAACAGTGATCTGACCAAATGGATCACTAATCGTTGACCAGCGAGATTAGAAGACAACTGTACATACTATTATAAATTATCATTTACGCTAAAAAAAAATTTAAAATGTGTACGTAGCTTTAGCTACTTGTGCTTTGTTTTGCCTTTAAATAGCTTTACATTTATGTTTAAATAGCATTTGATTTCATCTTCATGATCACCCACTAAATTAAAAATAACCAAAAGAGCAGACCAGTAGAGCAAGTTACAGATGAAAACATGAAATGCAAAGTGAATAATAATCAAATGTGATTCAAATACAGGCTAACATGCTGCATAAAGTAATTTCCTTAGTTTAAACAGTGTGCTACAGATCAATTTCAAAACAAACACAAATTAAATGCAAAAATGAACATCAGTTTATGTAAGCCCTTTTTCCATGGCTTCCATAAAGAATTGTGCAATTCAGGGGTCCAGTGTTGACACATGATTAAACTTTTGGGGACCGCTCGTAGTAAAACCTACACCGCACTTGTGGCAGGTCTAGCCTGATGCGGCGTAGTATTTACGCCGCCCGCTGTTTCCGCTCCCAACATGATCGTGCGCACTCGAGAGGGGAGATTAAGCTGTCATATGACAGCTGACATCTCCCCTCAGTGATCAGAAGCCATTTTGTATGGCTTCTGATCACATGATCACTATGATTGCCATAGTGATCACTGTTACAGCTGTGGCGGTAGGGGGTGGGGATCCATTCACCTTCCTGACGGTCCCCCGGTGATCGGCGCTCCCCTCTGCTCCAGCCGGCATCCCCACTCACTCTGACATAAGTCCCGGGGCGGGGCTTGATGACGTCATCAAGCCGTGACCCGGATCTTAGCGGCAGTACGAGCGGGGAGGCTGGCCGGAGCGGAGGTGTCCACAGCTGCTCATCGCTGGAACCTGCTAAAGGAGGCTCATCGCTGGAACCTGGTAAAGGCTGCTGGCTACAGGGGGGACATCTGGCTACAGGGGGGACACCATGCCCAGCAAGCCACACTGGGGATTCAGCTGCCTGACCCCACCCCCCCCAAACGTGCCCCCGGACGTAAAATGCCTGGTCCTTAAGGGAGTTAGGCAGTCGGTCCCCAAAGGGTGAAGAGGGTTTACACAGAAAGCCTAGATGATAGGCATGGCCAAACAGATCATTTGCGGCAAGCCCCATCGATTTTAATGGCCTACAAGTCTCTGAAACCTTCAGGGCATCTCTGCAGCCACAATTTCTTTAAAAAAAAAGATGTACACAGTCATCAGTCTTTTACCAGGATTGTGACTATTGTACGTTGCCTCTTCCCTTCCTGTCATTCATCTATCCTATAGGGGAGAGGGTGTTCCTTTATTTTTGTTACCCTTATATAATCCATGTGTTTAAACAATAGGAATACCATTGTCAAGTAAAATGTCCCTCAGCTTGACCATGTGTTTACAAATGCATTGCTGGTCTTTCTTTCTAGGATTCAAAATAAAGCAAGCGTCGGTACTGGAAAGAAATGGTTCCATTTCCACTAGTGAAATAAACAAAGGATAAGCTGAACAAACAAGTTGACGCAACAATTCCCTGGCTAGAGAAATTCGCAGTTACTGAATCAAATCTCAAGGGCCCATTGAACACACTAGATGGTTTAAGAAGCATTCAGTCACATCAATCCCAGCTGCACAAATAACTGCAGAAGGATGTTGAAATAAGCTTTGGGCATGGCTGACTTTCACATATGTTGTATAGAGCAACTTTTCCATTAAAGTCCAGCTAAACTTAAAATTGAACAGGGCAAATTCTATTAGCAATCTGGTTGATAAGTGAATATAGACAGGTATAGTAGAAACGTGGTGATGGAGTACCCGTTTCATGGGCCAACACATCTGCACTACATATTGTTTCATCTCCTCCCTGGATTCAGCTATTGGTTTGGTCACTCATCACTGAAAATAGTTTAGTAAGCAGCTCTGCAATAGAAAGTGCATTGTCTCAACATGAGAAGTATCGGCCAATCAGAGAGGAACAGAGGCGTGGGAAGGGAAAACTGGAGGGAAAGAGGATTCAGCCAATCAGGCTGCATTATTTAAGTCTGATAGGAAAGTAAAGAAGCAAAAAAAAAAAAGACAACCCAGCATGCTCTGCAACTTCCTTTGTGTGGCAATGTACCAAATAAGAGTCAGGTGAACTGGAGAATGATCATTTATCAACAAGGAAAGTAATAGTGATTTTTAACTTTTGGATTGCCTGGTTAGCATCCATATTACTTGTTTACCAGATAAAAAATAAATAATAGATTTTTGATTTTATGCCTGACTGTTACACTTTAAGGAAACAAATGGGAGCAACTCAAATGTGTTTAATGCAGTGTAAAATGCAGCTGAATGACAGCTGTTGCAACACCATGTGTATCAGTACTTGACATGTGGTGGTATTACTCAGGTCAGAGAGCAGCAACATGTTGCCTCTAAGTATGGCTGCAGTTGCACTCAGATTTAACTCCATTGGGGGACTCCCTGTCCAGTGTCTGAATCGAGTTCTAACAAGCGCCCGGTTGGTGCACAAGAGCAGCTGAGAGGCGGTGAATTCAGTGACTTCAGCTGCTCATATGTAAGAGGCCTTAGAGTTGGCCTATCAGATGCAAATCATATTGAGTTGATGCACATTCTATGTTAATTTTATGCAAATATAAACAGCTTTGAATTTGACTACAATCATTAGCTAATGATCAAAATCATGGGCTGCTACACTGTCCAATGGTCCAATTGATCCATTACCAAGGTGACTGACCAACTTTGCATAAAATTAACATAAGTTTGCCTCAACTCAATATTAATAGCATCTTATTAATCATCTTGCGTCTGAGTCAGGAATGGGCCAATCAGCTGACATCGGAGCCTTCAGCTACACGAGAGTGTTTTAATCGTTAAAAGGCAAGGAAATTAACCTCCCACTGGCTTCTTTTTGTTGGGCATTAAGATTAATGAGGTACTGCCAAAAAGGGTTTGTTCTCATGCTGCAAAGCAATTAAAAGTTGCAAGAGTAGTGCTGGCCTGACTTACCCAGATCAGTACACCTATACACGGGAGAGCAGCTGACTCTCGCATACCTCGAAGAGAGAGAAGCCTGCACCACGGCCATACAAAATTATTTTTATACAGCTGTGCTATAAATAAGAAAGTATTTTATTCAAATGTTTTAGCAGCTTTTGTGCTGCTCTTACACTTAAATTTCAACAGAACACATACATTTGCATCTAAAAACTATTTCCAGGCAAAGGCTTTCCTGCCAGCCTCAGTGGTGCTTTCAGGCCCGGATTTACATCACAGGAGCTTATAGGCACAGATGTCCTGGTACCCTAGACTCCGCCCTCCATGAACCTGCAAACCCCCGCTGAACCTAAGCACAAGTGTGTTGGCTGTCCCTACTGTCACCTCCCCCTTACTTCCCCTGCCTGCCATAGGTAGCTAGGTACCGCTTAGTATTAGGTAACCAGAAGTATACGCAATATTAAGTAGCTAAAAGTGCCCCAACCGAAGGGAGATCTCATCAGTGGAATGCGGAGAGCAGGGTGAGTAACCGCTCATTTATGCTCTGCTCAGGTCTATCCATAGGGAAGGAGGGAGGGAGGTGCTTGGGGAGGAGATTGAGCCGCCTTTCCTTCATCAGGTGCCTGTAGGCACGCGCCTACAGTGCCTTATGGTAAATCCGGCCCTGGGTGCTTTGCATGAGCAATGGTCACAGGAGAAATACTGAAGACAACTGATGTAACATATCTCATGTCGTTCTGCTGTACATCATCATCACCAGTTTCCATGCTTTTCCTGCTTCCTGCAGCTTATCCATTGAGAAATGCTGAGGACAACTGATCTAACATGTCTCATGTCTTATGGTAAATCCGGCCCTGGGTGCTTTGCATGAGCAATGGTCACAGGAGAAATACTGAAGACAACTGATGTAACATATCTCATGTCGTTCTGCTGTACATCATCATCACCAGTTTCCATGCTTTTCCTGCTTCCTGCAGCTTATCCATTGAGAAATGCTGAGGACAACTGATCTAACATGTCTCATGTCGTTCTGCTGTACATCATCATCGCCAGTTTCCATGCTTCTCCCGCTTCCTGCAGCTTATCCATTTTGCAAACAATTAAGCATTGCTTATAAGAACTTGTAAACTTTGAAAGTCATCAGAGAGTATGTTTTATTAAGAAATACATTCTAGGTAATCTTTCCGTAGTCAAAAGGTTACAGTTTCATCTCAGCATGGAGAAAGAGTTCATAGCCATTGGGGATCTGCAGTAAATTCACTATTATGACTTCTGAGTAAACTCATCTCATTATTAGAGAAGAAATACAGTGTTTGTAGATAGGAGAATTACAGAGCTTTGTGTGTCCTTCTGGGAAGCCGGTAATGTCTGGATGGAAGGAAAAATCAATAACAACATAAATAATTTTACATTTTACCAGAACTCTTCTTGCCGAGTGCCTAATTTTAATTCTAGTGGGGAGGCGATGCACAGTTACACTTACGGAAAGTCTGCACACATACAGCGGATGAAGCTTTGTATTTACTTTCTTAGATAGCTAATGTAAAACATGAAATAGTGTGTCTGTCTATCCACAAGCACACTTATAGAAGGGGTTTATTTATAATACACCTATATATTATCTAATGTATTAAAGCGTATAAAGCAGATATATTATTGGACATTTCTCCTGTCTTATTTGTCAGCTTTTAAAGGGAGTTGTAACATCCAAAAATAAAAAATAAATAAATATTAGAACCCCAAAAACCTATGTAAACTGTAAACCTCTTTCTTTCTAAAATAGGTCCATTTTTTCATTATTTTTTTTTTACCTCATCTAGGTGACTGCCTGACAGCAGTGCCAGTGGGATTGTGGGAAGTATTTTTTTACAGTAACAAGCTTATCTCAGCATGCAAAGCTTCCTATTTTGAATAGGATAAGGACACTATGTCCAGAAGGTTATTGAATCCTCCCTTTGAAGAGTTTACACATTTATATAAGCCTGTTGTCTTGGTGACTTTTGCTGTGGAAGGGACAGTAAGCGGTGGCAGTAGGGAAGGACAGCAAACACATAGCTTAGTTGAAAAAAAGAGGAAGCGGTTAGAAGTGATGTCACTTTTAGCATCACAAAGAAGCAGTAATGATGGAAACCAGCAGAAACATTCTTTTTTTTATATCACAATTCTCCTAAATCTGACAGTGAACAATAAAAACAACAGGATAGGTAAGCTAAACAAGTAATTTCTCTTATTGAATATTTGATTTCAGTTAATTTGGAGCTTTATCCCACTCATCAAGAGTTTACAAATACAGAAGGCATTGTGGCTCATTCAAAAAAATGTACCTTATAAATGATGTCATGATTTATCTATCCTTATCAGTCTTAACTTATAATGTATCTCTATTTATTTATCTTATTGATTATCTGTCCAAACATAATCAGTTGCCCTTTAAGTTTTTTTTGCAATTTAAAGACAAACTTTGCTCATTTTGGCATCACTATAAACAACACCTTGTCTCCCAGAATGCTCGAGGAGGAGAAATTTGCATACGTAAAAAGCATAGGCTAAACATCACGGGAAGACATACCAGTGGTTACATACCAACCACTATATAGTTATATATAGGTAAAGTGTTTCTGTTGCTTAAACTAGGATTGTTAATCTAAAATTAGGTATCCTAAATAATAAACTACATTGTACTGTATGTCACTACAATGCCTCTTTAATATACAGTATTTGGAGAAAATATTTTTTCGTTACAATCTGCAGTCAGCCAATAATTTCCTAAAGCTGACAGTAAGTGTAAAGGATCGCTATAATGACAAACTGTAAAGAGTTCAGCAGGATGTCAGGCAACTGGTTTTGTTTAAAAGGAAATAAATATGGCAGCCACCATATCCTTCTTAGTTCAAGTGTACTTTAAAGAGACTCAGAGACGAACAATACTAAAGCTCTTATACTTACTTGGGGCTTCCTCCCGCCCCATAAACACGTCTATGTCTCACGCCGTCCTCCCATGGTCTGCTGTTCGGCTGTGGTAAGCCCCGGTAACAGGCTCAGCTTTGTGCCAGTCAGAGTCTACTGCGCATGTGCAGACCTCCCGCGCATGTGCAGTAGACCCAGACTGGCGTCACTGAGCCTGTTACCGGGGCTCACCATGGCTGAATGGCAGACCGCGGGAGGACGGCGTGGGACTTAGACTTGTTTATGGGGCGGGAGGAAGCCCCGGGTAAGTATCAGGGCTTTAGTATTGTTCGTCTCTGAGTCTCTTTAAGGGCCAAACTGAGGGTTTTTCAGGCAAAAATGGAAGTTCCTTTTAAATCTTAAAAGCTAATGGAAATCTTAAAAACCAACGGGACATATGCATATAATAGTAAATTGAGGTAATCATCTGTTGCATCCTATATGGAACATTCTAGTAAAGAGTGAAAAACAGGCATTTAAAAAAAAAAATCCACAGCTACAATCTCTTATTTCATTATTGATAACAGCAGAAACAATATAAACTCAGGCTAGAAACAATGTATTATTGAAGCAACCTCCTCTCTTCATGTAAATAAGTATTCCGGGCCGAAGCATCTGTTCACATAGATAAGACAGTGTTGAGTTTGTGTTTACATTGCATTTAGTGTTCCAAAAACCAAGGAATAAATAAGTAACAGTGATTAGATATGTATCAGATTCTGAAGCTGGACATTTTCAATTTTGTTTCTATCTAAAATACATATTTATTAAACCGTTCAGGTTCTCTGATCAAGCGTTAGCGTGGTGTTTTATTTGGAATAACTTAGAACCAGGATCGGCACTGAAGTCAGACATAGAATGGACACATTTGTATAAGAGCATCTTAAAGCAAACCTGAAGTGAAAATAAACGTAGGAGATAATGAATTGTATGTGTAGTACAGCTAAGAAATAGAACATTAGTAGCAAAGAAAAAAGTCTCATATTGTTTTCCAGCACAGAAAAAACTTAAATTGTTATCTATGTTAAAGGGCTTCTCTGAGCTATTCCACCCAACTTGGGTCGAATACAATTCTATTTTCTGAAGCACCTAAACAGCCAAGAGAAACAGCGAGTGGCAGCTTAAGATGAGGTTTTACTGCAGGAAAGTTCAAAGGGTCATTATTTATGTTTAGTTTATAGCTTAAAAACAGTGTGGTTTTATACCTGTAACTGTGACAGTATGATGAAATTTTATTTAAAGGAAAAAAAGCTATATACCTAAAAAAACATCAAAATATGAGACTCTTTTCTTTGCTACTAATGTTCTATTATTTATCCCTACTACACATACAATTCATTTTTTTATTTATTTTTTTAATATTAAAAGTTTATAGAATACAAATTTAAGAGTACAGAAAACAGTAAAGTAGAAGATAGCTTTGCATAAAATTTTTTCAATTATAACATGCTGAATCATATACAATTCATTATATCAAAAGGTTTTCTTTTTTGCTTCAGGTTAAGTTGGGCAGGTACTTTACCTTATCACTTAAAGTGGATCCGAGGTGAACCTTTACTCATTGCATAATTGTGTTCCTTTCCTATTGTTTATAGGGCATTCCTCAAGCCAAATACTTTTTTGTTTTTGTTTTAATACTCTAATTCCCTATAAACTAAACAAGCCACGCCCACAGGTTTTCAGAGCGCCTTGGCAGTAGCAAGGGCTTATGGGAGCTCAGTCTGGGCAGGAGGAGGGGGAGGTATTACTAGCCAAAGATTTCAGAGACAGAGGGGAGGAGGGAGGAGGAAGGGGATTAGGTTTTTTTCAGAGGCTGAGTGCTGTGTGTAATGTTTACAAACAATATGGCTCCTGTCATTGTATCACAGGAAGAAATAATCTTATTCTATTAAAGCTGTTTTCACTTTCAGCTAGTTTTGCTGTGTAAACTATCTAAACTTTAGATACGATATATAGACAAGTTACTTGTTATAGTTAGTTTTTCATCTTATGCACTTTAAGCGCACAAGCTGTGATAGTCTGTGAAGGTTTTGTGACTTCTCCAAACCCCTATGTTATGCTTCTCTGCTACAATTTTGGAACATTAATATTATGTGGTCTCCTCACAAATGTCTAAAGTGTGCTGGTCATGGCCTTCTGCGCATGCACGGACATTCCATACAAATGCGCAAAAGGCCACGACTGACGCAACTGAGCCTGTTACGGAGGCTGATGGCGGCTGAACTGGGGAGGATGGTGAAGGACTCACATGTGCTTATGGGGCTGGAGGAAGCCCCGGGTAAGTATCGATTCTTGATTTCCGAGGGCTCTGGTTTACTTTTAAGACCCCACACTTACTTGGAAGTTGCCAGAGCTTCAGCAGTACTAGGCCTGTGCATGCTGCTAGCTGTCTGAACTCCTGGTCACTCTACTTGCTTCTGATATTCCTGGTCTGACCTTTTGCCTGTTTATTACCTTGCCTTTCGATCCTTATTCTGTACTGCACTGCTCTCTTGGTTCTTGATACTGCATTCTGTTCTTCTGATTTGCCCTTGATTTATGATTTGTCACTGCATACTCGGATCTGTATAGTGTGTATATAGTATTGTCATTACTAGCTACTTAGTCATGTGTGGTGTGTGTGTAGGGCATTGTTTCATGGGCTTGTATTATCTATTTGATCACTTTTTCACTGCTGTATACATTGCACATTATTTTCAATAAAACCACTTTTGCGATAACTGTGGTCTCATCTCCTGTATGTGCTGCACAAAGTGTTTACCAGCTCCACTGTCAGTGAGGCTCATAACACCCCTTATAAAAAAATGTACCACCCGGTCCATGGTGAGGGGTGCAGGCACACCTGACTGCTGGCATACCTGCTTCTCTTTCAGGCATCTTTCTCCATGGCTGCCGGGGTGCCTGTACCCCATGACCTCTCCGCATGAACGTGAAGGCATTACATGCAGTGGGGGTCATGGTGCCCAGGTGCCCCCAAAAGCCATTGCTTCCAGGGGCACCTGTACCCAGTGACTCCTAATGCCAGTGCATGCAGTGGGGTCATGTGGCCCAGGTGTCCTCAAAGGCCATGGCTGCTGGGGTGTTTGTACACTGTGACCCCTTCGTATGAATTTGATGCCAGTACCTGCAATGGGGTCATGTGGTACAGGTGCCCCCAAAGGCCATGGCTGCTGGGATGCCTGTACCCTGAGACCCCTCCATATGAACATAATGCCAGTACATGCAGTGGGGTCATGTGGTACAGGTGCCCCCATAGACCATGGCTGCTGGGATGCCTGTACCCCGTGACCCCTCTGTATGAACGTAATGCCAGTACATGCAGTGGGGTCAAGTGGTACAGGTGCCCCCAAAGGCCATGGCTCCCGGGATGTCTGTACCCTGTGACCCCTCCGTATGAACATAATGCCAGTACATGCAGTGGGGTCATGTGGTACAGGTGCCCCCTAAGGCCATGGCTGCCAGGATGCCTGTACCCTGTGACCCCTCCGTATGAACGTGGTGCCAGTACCTGCAGTGGGGTCATGTGGTACAGGTGCCCCCTAAGGCCATGGCTGCCAGGATGTCTGTACCCAGTGACCCCTCCGTATGAACGTGGTGCCAGTACCTGCAGTGGGGTCATGTGGTACAGGTGCCCCCAAAGGCCATGACTGCCGGGATGTCTGTACCCTGTGATCCCTCCATATGAACATAATGCCTGTACATGCAGTGGAGTCTTGTGGTACAGGTGCCCAAAAAAGGCCATGGCTGCCAGGATGCCTGTACCCTGTGACCCCTCCGTATGAACATGATGCCAGTACCTGCAGTGGGGTCATGTGGTACAGGTGCCCCCAAAGGCCATGACTGCCGGGATGCCTGTACCCTGTGACACCTCCGTATGAACGTAATGCCAGTACATGCAGTGAGGTTATGTGGTACAGGTGGCCCCAAAGACCATGGCTGCCAGGGTGCCTGTACCATGTGACCCCTCCGTATGAACGTGATGCCAGTACCTGCAGTGGGGTCATGTGGTACAGGTGCCCCCAGAGGCCATGACTGCCGGGTGCCTGTACCCTGTGACCCCTTCATATGAACATAATGCCAGTACATGCAGTGGGGTTATGTGGTACAGGTGCCCCCAAAGACCATGGCTGCCGGGGTGTCTGTACCCTGTGACCCCTCCGTATGAACATGATGCCACGTGACACTCACTATGGGCCCAGTTTGTACACCATACATGGGGGTGAGCTGGGAGGCCAGCAGGCTGAGGCGGCTGGACAGATTTCCAACAGATTTCACTACACTGAGAGCAATAGATCCCTCTCTGATACAATTTAATCAAAAGAGGGATCTGTCTGATGGTCAAATCTGCTGACCATTTGTTCTGTAAATGTGTAATTGACAAGAATAATTTCCCATATAGGGTGAATAACTACCCTGAACACACTGAGTAAACAAGAGAATACAAAATATACACAATCAGCTGTTAAGTTCAATATGCGAACATTATAGCAAACAAAAATTTTGGGCACATTGGAATGAACTGAGCACAAAACTGGGGAAGCACTGTCATCTACTTTAGGTAGATGGCTGTGTAACCGAATGTAGGTCGTCCCCTAAAGCACGATGTGTCATGAAATGTGGGTATTATTTGTTAGGATGAAGGTTCATTCAGGAAGTTAGAGTCAAGATACGTTTGTCGAACTCTGCACCCCTTAAATAGTAAGTGGGATTCTGTGTCCTCTAATATGTGGATGGAATTCTGTGCCATCTAATATGTGGGTGGGATTCTGTGTCATCTAATATGTGGGTGGGATCCCGTGTCATCTAATATATGAGTGGGATTCTGTGTCTCTTAATGTGTGAGTGGGAACTTGTGTCATCTAATATGTGGGTGGGATTTTGTGTCCCTTAAAGAGGACCCAAATTAAAAATATAAGATTTCAGAAATAAAATCTATTTTCTAAATTATAATAATAAATAGCAGCCTTTTTTCAGCTGCATGATGACAAATATAAAATATTTTACATTTATTGGAGGAACCCCTCCCTTTCATATTGCCGGGACAGAATCCGGCAAAATGCTGGAGTAGGTGGTGTCTGGCAAAGGAGGAATTGCTAATGGCTGCCACCTGTATAACCCTAGTTATGAAAAGAGAAGGGTGAAAAGCATGCACTGAAATGCTCATAGGCTTGAAGGAGTTTTTATTTATCTTTGTATGTGTCAGAGTGGTGCAATGAAATATTTTGAATTAAAAAAATGTTTGGTTTGGTTCCGCTTAATGTGTGAGTGGGATTCTGTGTGCCTTAATGTGTGGATGGAATTCCATGTCGCTTGGTGTGTGAGTGGGATTCCATGTCCCTTCATGGATGGCTGTGTTCCTTAATGTGTGGGTGGTTTTCTGTGTTCCTTAATAGATGGGTGGAATTCTGTGTCTCTTAATGTGTGGGTGGGATTCTGAGTCCCTTAATGGATGGGTGGGATTCTGAGTCCCTTAATGTGTGGGTGGAATTCTGTGTGCCTTAATGTGTGGATGGAATTCCATGTCCCTTAGTGTGTGAGTGGGATTCCGTGTCCCTTAATGGATGGCTGTGTTCCTTAATGTATGGGTGGTTTTCTGTGTTCCTTAATAGATGGGTGGAATTCTGTGTTCCTTAATGTGTGGGTGGGATTCTGTGTCCCTTAATATGCGTGTGGGACTCTGTGCCCCTTAATGTGTAGGTGGGATTCTGTGTCCCTCAATGTGTTAGAGGGATTCCGTGTCCCTTAATGGATGGGTGGTGTGATGAATAGCGGAAAAGCCGCCGCATGTTCTGACAGTAAGGCGGCTGATTCCGCGTCTGATGCGGCGGTTTGTCCGCCTCAGCATGCGTCTGGGTTGTCTGGAACTGGTGGTGCACATGGGAGGAATGGCATGGGGGCCGCCTCGTGTTCTGACGGTAAGGCGGCGGATTCCGCGTCCAGTGCGGCGGTTTCCCCGCAGCAACATGTGTCTGGGCTGTCTGGACCTAGTAGTGCACACAGATGGAGAGCTACGCGCGCACGCGCTGCAAGACAAGCTCTTTATACCAATAGGAGGAAGATCAGCTGATCAGGGCGGTCAGCTGATCCCTGCTCAGTCAGTGACTGGTTGATAGGAGCTGGGCGGCGCTGTGGAGCGCTTTACTATATATATCTCCTGCTGTTCAGTTGCTGATTGTCTGGCTTTGCGAATGCCTATGTGTTAGCACTCAGACCTTAGTCAGATCCTTCAGTGTGGTGGAACCAGGATGACCTGGGAATCCACACTTATCCAGTTACTGTATATCATCTGTGTTATTCTCTAGCATAGTTCCAGGGTGTTGAGATCATGGCCCTCACACCCCAGACTAGGAATACTGTATATCATCTGTGTTATTCTCTAGCATAGTTCCAGGGTGTTGAGATCACGGCCCTCACACCCCAGACTAGGAATACTGTATATCATCTGTGTTATTCTCTAGCATAGTTCCAGGGTGTTGAGATCACGGCCCTCACACCCCAGACTAGGAATACTGTATATCATCTGTGTTATTCTCTAGCATAGTCCCAGGGTGTTGAGATCACGGACCTTACACCTCAGACTAGGCCTTGTTCTGATATCTGTTATGACCTGTAGCTTTCCTGACTATTGTTCTGATCTCTGATTTGGTACTTTGCATATCTGATACTCTGTTGCCGACCCGGCCTGTCTGACCTTCTGGCTGTAACCCCCCGCAGGGTGTCCAGTAGAGATGTTGCGAACTGTTCGCTCGGCGAACATCTCTGGGGCTTTTACTACTTCCGGGTCGCTCTGACCCGGAGTAGTACGCAGAGCCGGATTAAGGCTAAATGGGGCCCTAAGCAAAGTAACTGATTTGGGCCCCCCCATCATGTCGTAATAGAATCAGAAGATGCAGCTGCACAGCAACATGCCGCACACACTGGGGCAGCTGAGCTACTGGTTGCTATGGGCAACAGCTCGCTTTCCGCTGTGGGTGCACAATGCAGGGAATAGCAGCGGCAAAATGCAGAGTGAAAGAAGAATGGCTGGCCTGGGACATTTGCACTCGGGCTGGGGCACCCCTGTGAAGAGGGCGCCAGATATCACAGCAGCAGCACTTTCCCCCTGCATCTCCAGCCTGGCAATAGCAGAAAGCTCTGGACACCGCTAAACCGGAAGCCGTTCCCCCAGACAGAATTACATAACCACCCCTACCACCAAACAACCGATTTGCTCTCAAACTAGACAGCTACCATGCAGCCTTCATACCAGTGAATACGATAGTCCTACAGAGAAGGCAGCTCGCTGCGGAGGACAGCACCAGATGACTCACATTCACCTATTGCGATCCAAGCAATAGAGGTCCCGTCATCCGGAGCCCATCTGTCTCCTCTAGAGTGCTGCCGCTCTGTTACTACTACTATTACTACTTCCTGTCTGATCTGAGAATCAGGAAGTTCAGAGCGAGCGGCTGCACTGTACAAGAGACAGAAGGGTTTCAAATGACGGGATCTCTATCGCTTGGATCATGGATAGGTGAGTGAGCGTTTGCCATCTGCTGCTATCATTCTTGCTGCAGCTGTGGTTCTCTGTGGGAAGGGAGGGTGGAGTGGGCAGCGGCAGAACGCACAGTAGCAGGAGGGGGACCTAGGAGGAGAGCCTGGCTCTGAAGACAATCAGCAGCGCACGGCATCATTTGACAAGACAAGACAAATAACATTTATATCGCGCTTTTCTCCTGGCGGACTCAAAGCGCCAGAGCTGCAGCCACTAGGATGCGCCCTATAGGCAGTAGCAGTGTTAGAGAGACTTGCCTAAGGTCTCCTACTGAATAGGTGCTGGCTTACTGAACAGGCAGAGCCGAGATTCGAACCCTGGTCTCCTGTGTCAGAGGCAGAGCCGTTAAAGGGACTCCGAGCAGTGCCTGTGGGTATGCCTTTAAGCATACCCACAACTAATTAATTACATCCTCACACCTACCAGCATGATGTTTGTAATGATATTCCCCTGGGTTCCTTATATTTCATTGCATTGTGCTGAATCGAGCTGCCGACTTTGGAGAAAAGTCATCCTGTGGCCACAATTTCGATCGCGAAAATAGCGAAAACTAAAAGGCATAGGGCGGCCATTTATATATCATTGGAAAGAGGAGAAAGAGAGCTTTAAAATGATATGCATCTTTCCATAGTTACTGCACTGCTCAGAGTCCCTTTAACCATTATACCATCCAGCCACCGCTGACAGGATGGCGTGGGCTGGTTTATGTGCTGATGGGGCCCCTTTGACTCTGAAGGGGCCCCAAGCGACTGCTTTTGTTGCCTGGTCGGTAATCCGGCCCTGGTAGTACGCCTGCGCTGCCCGGCGAAACGCGTCCTAGATCGCGCTCCTGTTGCCGGGCACTCTCTGCGCATGTGCGTGACGTCGTTCATGACGTCACGCACATGCGCAGAGAGTGCCCGGCAACAGGAGCGCTATCTAGGACGCGCTTCGCCGGGCAGCGCAGGCGTACTACTCCGGGTCAGAGCGACCCGGAAGTAGTAAATGCCCCATGTATTCAGAGATGTTCGCCGGCGAACGGTTCGGGAACCGTTCGCTACATCTCTAGTGTCCAGCCTTTCCGCAGGCGTCCCCTGCTCTTCAGAGGGGACACTGCTCATTATAACTCAGGGACTCCCTCTCCAGGTGTCCTTGACTGCAGTAGAGTCTTCTCTACTTATTGGACCACCTGCTACCCCGGTGGTCCAAAGGTTACTGTTGCATCAAAACACTTACACACTCAGGTGTCTAGAGGTTAGACATATTTGATTATTGGTGATTCTGCAGATCCCCAATAATCAGGTATATCTGTATTCTTGGGGATACTGCAGATCGCCAAGGATCAGATTCTCTCTCTGGTTGCTGACACCTATCGTTACAGGTGGAAGTCTGTGTCCCTCGATGGGTGGGTGGTGTATACTACATGAAAATAAAATGCAATTTACCACTAGGTCATTTTGAAATTTCTTTAGCTCGAGGGGCTAAATAGAGTCACATGACCTTGTAATAAGGCATATACAGAGAAGACTAAAAGATAAATAAAAATGTGGATACATGAATATATATTAATGATGTATGAAGGGCATGGATGGCTAATCTCTTGGCTGCGCACTTTTGTATTGTGCATGGTGGATCCATAAATAGCTTTACATTTGGCAGGATATACAATTTAAGAATATCCTCAAGGAGGGTGATTTCAACTCATGTCCTGCTAAACAAAGAAAGCCAGAACTTTTCTTTAAAAACTCTGGTGCTCATGAGTTTGAGTGATAAACTCCAATTAAGAATACATCTTCATTACATACTGTTTGTGCTGGTTGGATACAATTATAGATCATCTGTGACATTGAAATATAAACTATTTATTCCCTGCTGTGTTTGATGCCTGGTGCAGTTAATACTGATAAAGGCACATTGTGGTGTGTAGTATTCTAGACAAACTAATAGAAGCCAGCAGCTGCCCTAACACACATAACAAAGGTTTGCAATCAGGGGTTTAAGTATAAGGGAGCAGCCCCGGTGATCACAGTTGGGACCAGAGCTGTGGGGGGGCTCCCAACTACTAACTTTGCTTTTCTCTGATACAGGGGACTATATCAGTTCAGACAAAATTAGTAATGGTGCATATTATTTGGACCACAAGTCATATTAATACTTCTGGAGAAGAATGAAATAAAAGGTTCATTTGTTGGTATACAGTAGAAAATGTGTTAGTACAAAATGGGAGTGTCAAACCCATAGAAACACCCGCCCTCAAAAACACATAAAACCTTAAATACAGGGAGACTGCCCCGCAACAAATGTAGTCGCACACCAGAATAATAAGTACTTTTACTGTAATGCTAAAAACGCCCCAGTCCTCAATGGATATACTGGATTTGATTGCTAGTTGCTACACAACCATAGAATGAATTGAATCCAGACATAAAAGGGTCCCACCACTCGCAGACTCCGAAAGAGATGCTTTATCCATACAAAGATAATGATGAATGCAATCTGGACACAACAGTGGAGGTCCCATTCGCAGACATCCAAACAATAGCAGCAGCACAGCAGAAAGGAAGGCCGTAGCAATTGCAGAGATATAAAGCAGCCGATTGCAGTATAAAGCAGATTTGAGCGTGCAAGAGAAGCACTGCTGTTAGGCATGCATTTGAAGCAGTAGGATTTTAAGCAGGGTAAAGTTCCTGGTAGCTACTTGCCTTAGTCCTTCCGGTTTACTTCCATAGGCGTGTCAAAACATGGTCGGCTGGAGTTCCAAGGTGTAGCTCAGTGCTGTAAGTCCAGTCCTTCTATGGTTGGCTTGTGTAGCCAGCATGCGGGTGATGTCAACAACAGTGTCACCGCAGGCTATGGGATAACATGGGACGCCAAAGCGCCTCCATTCAAAATGTCCATTCAGCCTGCTGTACAGAAGTGTGAAGTCGGGGGTCGCCTAGCTCCACCCACTGACCGTTTTCGCGCATGCATGCTTCATCATGGTGTGGTCAAAGTGATGTGCCCTCAGTGGCTTCTGTTACATGAGTAACTTATCACCGCCCACAGGGGTGGGAGAATACTAATGCACCCAATCGAACGTGTATAGCAGATACAGGCCAGAGCATCTAATAACTAAATGGAGGGACCAATCAGGGCACCGCACCCTCTTAATACTGTGCTAAACAGTATGAATTCAATTATCTGCATAAGCGCCTGTGCTGTGTAGTTAAGCCTTAGGGCCCGTTTCCACTATCGCAAATTTGCATGCGTTGTACACATGCGGATTTGCATAGCCTATACAAATGGATGGGCCTCTTTCCACCTGTCAGTTTTTCTGAGCGTTTTTCTGTGCAGGATTTTTCTGCACAGCAGAACCCTCAGAATTCGCTTGCGTGTGGAATGCAGGCGAATCGCAGGCAATGTATTTAATAGGGAAATCGCATGCGTTTTTTGCCGCGATTTCGCATGCGATTTCACATAGGAAGCAATGTTAATTTACACAGGCAGTAACATGGTTAAATTCGCATATACCCTAACCTATGCGAAATCGCGGCAAAAAACGCATGCGATTTCTCACCCGCATGTGATTTCGTCAGCGGTGATTTCGGCCGATTCCGCAACGCTATAGTAGAAACGGGCCCTTACTATTATTCATTCTTAAAAGAGGCCTACGTTTTAACACATTAACTTTCCCCTCTCCAAGCTGCCCAGCTACACATATTTACACTACAATGTCATTTCAGTGCTGGGCCGAAATTACGCATTAGCGTAATTACGCATCGTAATTCACTACAAATGCACCGTAAGCGTTACGTGTAAGGTTACGGTATTACGCGTAATTAATTACGCGTAGACCGTGGGTTACGTTTTACGCATAACAAATTACGCGTAAGACAGTAAACTCCCATTGAAATTACACAGTCTGCCGTAATCGCGTAATATTACGCTCTCGTATAATATAAAAAAGCCGCCGACTTTAAGGGTTAATAGCAAAGCCCCCTTAAGTGCTAAGAGCCTCAAATTTGGAGAATATATTAAGGAGATCAGAAGGAATAAGAGGAAAAAAATTTTTTTCAAAAAGACTTTATAGTTTTTGAGAAAATCGATGTTAAAGTTTCAAAGGAAAAATAGATACATTTAAAAACCCGCCGACTTTAACGGTTAATAGCAAAGCCTGCTTAAAATTTAGAAACACCAAATTTACAGGGTATATTAAGGGGATCAGTGGGAATAAGAGGAAAAATTTTTTTTTCAAAAAGACCTTATAGTTTTTGAGAAAATCGATTTTTAAGTTTCAAGGGCAAAAATGTCTTTTAAATGCGGAAAATGTCAGTTTTTTTTGCACAGGTAACAATAGTGTTTTATTTTCATAGATTCCCCCAAGTGGGAAGAGTTTTACTTACTTCGTTCTGAGTGTGGGAAATATTAAAAAAAAAACGACGTGGGGTCCCCCCTCCCAGACCTCTTTAACCACTTCGGGACCACAGTCTTTTCGCCCCTTAAGGACCAGAGCCTTTTTCTCCATTCAGACCACTGCAGCTTTCACGGTTTATTGCTCGGTCATAAAACCTACCACCTAAATGAATTTTACCTCCTTTTCTTGTCACTAATACAGCTTTCTTTTGATGCTATTTGATTGCTGCTGCGAGTTTTACTTTTTATTATATTCATCAAAAAAGACATGAATTTTGTCAAAAAAATGACTTTTTTAACTTTCTGTGCTGACATTTTTCAAATAAAGTAAAATTTCCTATACATTTGAGCGCGAAAGTTATTCTGCTACATGTCTTTGATAAAAAAAAAAACATTCAGTGTATATTTATTGGATTGGGTAAAAGTTATAGCGTTTACAAACTATGGTGCCAAAAGTGAATTTTCCCATTTTCAAGCATCTCTGACTTTTCTGCGCACCTGTCATGTTTCATGAGGGGCTAAAATTCCAGGATAGTACAAATACCCCCCAAATGACCCCATTTTGGAAAGAAGACATCCCAAAGTATTCAGTGAGAGGCATGGTGAGTTCATAGAAGATTTTATTTTTTGTCACAAGTTAGCGGAAAATGACAGTTTGTGACAAAAAAAAAAAAAAAAAAAAGTTTCCATTTCTTCTAACTTGCGACAAAAAAAAATGAAATCTGCCACGGACTCACTATGCTCCTCTCTGAATACCTTGAAGTGTCTACTTTCCAGAATGGGGTCATTTGTGGGGTGTGTTTACTGTCCTGGCATTTGGGGGGTGCCTAATTGTAAGCACCCCTGTAAAGCCTAAAGATGCTCATTGGACTTTGGGCCCCTTAGCGCAGTTAGGCCGCAAAAAAGTGCCACACATGTGGTATTGCCGTACTCAGGAAAAGTAGTATAATGTGTTTTGGGGTGTATTTTTACACATACACATGCTGGGTGGGAGAAATATCTCCGTAAATGACAATTTTTTTATTTTTTTTACACACAATTGTCTATTTATAGAGATATTTCTCCCACTCAGCATGGGTATGTGGAAAAATACACCCCAAAACACATTATACTACTTCTCCTGAGTACGGCGATACCACATGTGTGGCACTTTTTTGCACCCTAACTGCGCTAAGGGGCCCAAAGTCCAATGAGTACCTTTAGGATTTCACAGGTCATTTTGAGAAATTTCGTTTCAAGACTACTCCTCACGGTTTAGGGCCCCTAAAATGCCAGGACAGTATAGGAACCCCACAAATTACCCCATTTTAGAAAGAAGACACCCCAAGGTATTCCGTTAGATGTATGGTGAGTTCATAGAAGATTTTTTTTTTTTGTCACAAGTTAGCGGAAATTGATTGTAATTGTTTTTTTTCACAAAGTGTCATTTTCCGCTAACTTGTGACAAAAAATAAAATCTTCTATGAACTCGCCATTCTCCTAACGGAATACCTTGGGGTGTCTTCTTTCTAAAATGGAGTCATTTGTGGGGTTCCTATACTGCCCTGGCATTTTAGGGGCCCTAAACCGTGAGGAGTAGTCTTGAAACCAAATGTGGCAAAATGACCTGTGAAATCCTAAAGGTACTCATTGGACTTTGGGCCCCTTAGCGCACTTAGGGTGCAAAAAAGTGCCACACATGTGGTACCGCCGTACTCAGGAGAAGTAGTATAATGTGTTTTGGGGTGTATTTTTACACATACCCATGCTGGGTGGGAGAAATATCTCTGTAAATGACAATTATTTGATTTTTTTTACACACAATTGTCCATTTACAGAGAGATTTCTCCCACCCAGCATGGGTATGTATAAAAATACACCCCAAAACACATTATACTACTTCTTCTGAGTACGGCGATACCACATGTGTGACACTTTTTTGCAACCTAGGTGCGCTAAGGGGCCTAACGTCCTATTCACAGGTCATTTTGAGGCATTTGGATTCTAGACTACTCCTCACGGTTTAGGGCCCCTAAAATGCCAGGGCAGTATAGGAACCCCACAAGTGACCCCATTTTAGAAAGAAGACACCCCAAGGTATTCTGTTAGGAGTATGGTGAGTTCATAGAAGATTTTTTTTTTGTCACAAGTTAGCGGAAAATGACACTTTGTGAAAAAAAAAACAATACATATCAATTTCCGCTAACTTGTGACAAAAAATAAAATCTTCTATGAACTCATCATACACCTAAAAGAATACCTTGGGGTGTCTTCTTTCTAAAATGGGGTCACTTGTGGGGTTCCTATACTGCCCTGGCATTTTAGGGGCCCTAAACCGTGAGGAGTAGTCTTGAACCCAAATGTCTCAAAATGACCTGTGAAATCCTAAAGGTACTCATTGGACTTTGGGCCCCTTAGCACAGTTAGGCTGCAAAAAAGTGTCACACATGTGGTATCGCCGTACTCAGAAGAAGTAGTATAATGTGTTTTGTGGTGTATTTTTACATATAACCATGCTGGGTGGGAGAAATATCTCTGTAAATGACACATTTTTGATTTTTTTTACACACAATTGTCCATTTACAGAGAGATTTCTCCCACCCAGCATGGGTATGTGTAAAAATACACCACAAAACACATTATACTACTTCTCCTGAGTATGGCGATACCACATGTGTGACACTTTTTTGCAGCCTAGGTGCGCTAAGGGGCCCAACGTCCTATTCACAGGTCATTTTGAGGCATTTGTTTTCTAGACTACTCCTCACGGTTTAGGGCCCCTAAAATGCCAGGGCAGTATAGGAACCCCACAAGTGACCCCATTTTAGAAAGAAGACACCCCAAGGTATTCCGTTAGGGGTATGGTGAGTTCATAGAAGATTTTATTTTTTCTCACAAGTTAGTGAAAAATGACACTTTGTGAAAAAAACAATAACAATCCAATTTCCGCTAACTTTTGACAAAAAATAAAATATTCTATGAACTCATCATACACCTAACAGAATACCTTGGGGTGTCTTCTTTCTAAAATGGGGTCACTTGTGGGGTTCCTATACTGCCCTGGCATTTTACGGGCCCAAAACTGTGAGTAGTCTGGAAACCAAATTTCTCAAAATGACTGTTCAGGGGTATAAGCATCTGCAAATTTTGATGACAGGTGGTCTATGAGGGGGCAAATTTTGTGGAATCGGTCATAAGCAGGGTGGCCTCTTAGATGACAGGATGTATTGGGCCTGATCTGATGGATAGGAGTGCTAGGGGGGTGACAGGAGGTGATTGATGGGTGTCTCAGGGGGCGGTTAGAGGGGAAAATAGATGCAATCAATGCACTGGGGAGGTGATCGGAAGGGGGTCTGAGGGGGATCTGAGGGTTTGGCCGAGTGATCAGGAGCCCACACGGGGCAAATTAGGGCCTGATCTGATGGGTAGGTGTGCTAGGGGGTGACAGGAGGTGATTGATGGGTGTCTCAAGGTGTGATTAGAGGGGGGAAATAGATGCAAGCAATGCACTGGCGAGGTGATCAGGGCTGGGGTCTGAGGGCGTTCTGAGGTGTGGGCGGGTGATTGGGTGCCCGCAAGGGGCAGATTAGGGTCTAATCTGATGGGTAACAGTGACAGGTGGTGATAGGGGGTGATTGATGGGTAATTAGTGGGTGTTTAGAGGAGAGAATAGATGTAAACAATGGATTTGGGAGGTGATCTGATGTCGGATCTGCGGGCGATCTATTGGTGTGGGTGGGTGATCAGATTGCCCGCAAGGGGCAGGTTAGGGGCTGATTGATGGGTGGCAGTGACAGGGGGTGATTGATGGGTGGCAGTGACAGGGGGTGATTGATGGGTGATTGACAGGTAATCAGTGGGTTATTACAGGGGAGAACAGATGTAAATATTGCACGGGCGAATTGATAAGGGGGGGGTCTGAGGGCAATCTGAGCGTGTGGGCAGGTGATTGGGTGCCCGCAAGGGGCAGATTAGGGTCTAATCTGATGGGTAACAGTGACAGGTGGTGATAGGGGGTGATTGATGGGTAATTAGTGGGTGTTTAGAGGAGAGAATAGATGTAAACAATGGATTTGGGAGGTGATCTGATGTCGGATCTGCGGGCGATCTATTGGTGTGGGTGGGTGATCAGATTGCCCGCAAGGGGCAGGTTAGGGGCTGATTGATGGGTGGCAGTGACAGGGGGTGATTGATGGGTGGCAGTGACAGGGGGTGATTGATGGGTGATTGACAGGTAATCAGTGGGTTATTACAGGGGAGAACAGATGTAAATATTGCACGGGCGAATTGATAAGGGGGGGGTCTGAGGGCAATCTGAGCGTGTGGGCAGGTGATTGGGTGCCCGCAAGGGGCAGATTAGGGTCTAATCTGATGGGTAACAGTGACAGGTGGTGATAGGGGGTGATTGATGGGTAATTAGTGGGTGTTTAGAGGAGAGAATAGATGTAAACAATGGATTTGGGAGGTGATCTGATGTCGGATCTGCGGGCGATCTATTGGTGTGGGGGGGTGATCAGATTGCCCGCAAGGGGCAGATCAGGGGCTGATTGATGGGTGGCAGTGACAGGGGGTGATTGACGGGTGATTGACAGGTGATTGACAGGTGATTGACAGGTGATTGACAGGTGATCAGGGGGGATAGATGCATACAGTACACGGGGGGGGGGGGGGGTCTGGGGGGGGTCTGGGGAGAATCTGAGGGGTGGGGGGGTGATCAGGAGGGAGTAGGGGGCAGATTAGGGACTTAAAAAAAAAATAGCGTTGACAGATAGTGACAGGGAGTGATTGATGGGTGATTAGGAGGGTGACTGGGTGCAAACAGTGGTCTGGGGGGTGGGCAGGGGGGGGTCTGAGGGGTGCTGTGGGCGATCAGGGGGCAGGGGGGGGGGAAATCAGTGTGTTTGGTGCAGACTAGGGTGGCTGCAGCCTGCCCTGGTGGTCCCTCGGACACTGGGACCACCAGGGCAGGAGGCAGCCAGTATAATAGGCTTTGTATACATTACAAAGCCTATTATACACTGTTGCAGCGGCGATCCGGATGCCAGTAACCCGCCGGCGCTTCCGAACGGCCGGCGGGTTACGGCGAACGGGGGGCGGAGCCAGTCCCCGGCGGCTGATCGCGTCACGAATGACGCGATCGCCGCATAGCCACTCCCGCAGCCGCCCCCGCCGATGGGCGTATTGCGGTCGTTTGGGCCCAGACTTTGCCGCCGCCCATCGGCTGGGGGCGGTCGTTATGTGGTTAACCCCTTGTCCCCCATGCAGACTGGGATAGCCAGAATGCGGAGCACCGGCCGCGTGGGGCTCCGCACCCTGACTATACCAGCCCGCATGGTCCATGGATTGGGGGGTCTCGGAAGGGGAGGGGCAGCCAAGCTTTCCCCTCCCCCTCCGAGCCCTTGTCCAATCCAAGGACAAGGGGCTCTTCTCCACCTCCGATGGGCGGTGGAGGTGGAGGCCGCGATTTCCTGGGGGGGAGGTTCATGGTGGCATCTGGGAGTCCCCTTTAAAAAGGGGTCCCCCATATGCCCACCCCCCCTCCCAGGAGAAATGAGTATAGAGGTACTTGTACCCCTTACCCATTTCCTTTAAGAGTTAAAAGTAAATAAACACACAGACACTTTGAAAAAGTATTTTAATTGAACAAAAAACATAACCACGAAAAAAGTCCTTTAATATTCTTAATTAACCATTAATACTTACCTGTCCCTTTAAAAGCCAGTTCCCACACAATATCCTCGGAAATATACTAATCAGTTACAATGTAACAAAGCTATTACAATGTAACAACTTTGTTACTTTGTAACACCACCGCACCCGACGTCACTCGCCGCCACCGCGTCTGCGCTGACCCGACAGAGCTCTGAGCTATATAGCTCAGAGCTCCCTAAGCATCTTTGTATTTGGGCTCCAAGGAGCCCCATTGGTCCTTAGCAGACCAATGGGGTTCCTTTAAATCAGAAGGAACCCCATTGGTCTGCTAAGGACCAATGGGGCTCCTTGGAGCCCAAATACAAAGATGCTAAGAGAGCTCTGAGCTATATAGCTCAGAGCTCTGTCGGGTCAGTGCGGGACGCTAAGTCCCCGCCGCCTCCCGCTGTCAGCCCCGCCCACATCTGTCACCCACATGTCACCCACATGTGGGTGACATGTGGGTGACATGTGGAAGAGGCGGGGAGGACAGCGGGAGGCGGCGGGGACTTAGCGTCCCGCACGGACCCGACAGAGCTCTGAGCTATATAGCTCAGAGCTCTCTTAGCATCTTTGTATTTGGGCTCCAAGGAGCCCCATTGGTCCTTAGCAGACCAATGGGGTTCCTTCTGATTTAAAGGAACCCCATTGGTCTGCTAAGGACCAATGGGGCTCCTTGGAGCCCAAATACAAAGATGCTTAGGGAGCTCTGAGCTATATAGCTCAGAGCTCTGTCGGGTCAGCGCAGACGCGGCGGTGGCGGCGAGTGACGTCGGGTGCTGTGGTGTTACAAAGTAACAAAGTTGTTACATTGTAATAGCTTTGTTACATTGTAACTGATTAGTATATTTCCGAGGATATTGCGTGGGAACTGGCTTTTAAAGGGACAGGTAAGTATTAATGGTTAATTAAGAATATTAAAGGACTTTTTTCGTGGTTATGTTTTTTGTTCAATTAAAATACTTTTTCAAAGTGTCTGTGTGTTTATTTACTTTTAACTCTTAAAGGAAATGGGTAAGGGGTACAAGTACCTCTATACTCATTTCTCCTGGGAGGGGGGGTGGGCATCTGGGGGACCCCTTTTTAAAGGGGACTCCCAGATGCCACCATGAACCTCCCCCCCAGGAAATCGCGGCCTCCACCTCCACCGCCCATCGGAGGTGGAGAAGAGCCCCTTGTCCTTGGATTGGACAAGGGCTCGGAGGGGGAGGGGAAAGATTGGCTGCCCCTCCCCTTCCGAGACCCCCCAATCCATGGACCATGCGGGCTGGTATAGTCAGGGTGCGGAGCCCCACGCGGCCGGTGCTCCGCATTCTGGCTATCCCAGTCTGCATGGGGGACAAGGGGTTAAAGAGGTCTGGGAGGGGGGACCCCACGTCGTTTTTTTTTTAATATTTCCCACACTCAGAACGAAGTAAGTAAAACTCTTCCCACTTGGGGGAATCTATGAAAATAAAACACTATTGTTACCTGTGCAAAAAAAACTGACATTTTCCGCATTTAAAAGACATTTTTGCCCTTGAAACTTAAAAATCGATTTTCTCAAAAACTATAAGGTCTTTTTGAAAAAAATTTTTTTCCTCTTATTCCCACTGATCCCCTTAATATACCCTGTAAATTTGGTGTTTCTAAATTTTAAGCAGGCTTTGCTATTAACCGTTAAAGTCGGCGGGTTTTTAAATGTATCTATTTTTCCTTTGAAACTTTAACATCGATTTTCTCAAAAACTATAAGGTCTTTTTGAAAAAAAAATTTTCCCTCTTATTCCTTCTGATCTCCTTAATATATTCTCCAAATTTGAGGCTCTTAGCACTTAAGGGGGCTTTGCTATTAACCCTTAAAGTCGGCGGCTACCTAACATTGATCCATGCGTCAACTTTTCCGCTTGGCAGCATGACCTTACGCATTAATTGCTAGTAGGAATTTACGCGTAAGCCTATAACGTAACAACTTGAATTACGGTATTCTTACGCGTAATTGCGTAAGGGCAATGCGTAATTACAGACATGTACCGAAATTGAATGTCTATGCCGTAAGCGTAATTTCGTAATGCGTAATAGCGTAAAATTACGCGTAATGATCCGTAAGCGTAGCTTTTTCCATTACGATCAGCACTGTGTCATTTACCATGAACTGCCGCCCATCTGTTAATTCCACATAGGATGGTCACATTATATACAGTATATGGCCAATCAGGCATCTAAAAAGTCTAAACAATAGTAGAAAAGGAGTCATAGGCAGGTGACATTTATAGGAAGCACTGCAGACCAAAATCTGCATTATGTCCCATAGGGGCTAAGGTCTGTCACTTATATATCCTACTGGACTCTTTCTGTTTCAAAATGTTATCAAAGTCGTCCCTTCTTAAGGAGATATTTAATTTATAAATTCCCTTCACTTTTGAACCCACCAGATCACCATTATGGTAATCTTTGTAGCGTTGTGCTAAAAGGGTGGTATACTTATCATCTTTAGCATTTCTCATATGCTTACCTATCCTAGCCCTCAGAGGCCGTGTTGTTTTACCAATGTAATGCATATTGCACGGACAGGGGAGCATATAAACCACCCCTTCTGTTGCACAATTAATACATGATTGTATCTGGTAGGTATTTCTGCCAAGGTAATCAGACAATTCTTTAGTTTGATCCACCAGGGGGCAGACCTGACAATTCCCACACCTATACATCCCTGCAGGAATAGATCTCTCTAGCCAGGTCATTGAGGGAGTCCTCCTAAATTCACTTTGTACCAACATGTGTGTTTAAGAGACAATGCTCTCTTGGCTGTTAAATGCGGATAATCCCCCAAGAGAGATCTTATTTGCAGGGATGTTATTAGTACTGGCCAATGTCGTGTTAATATTTGTTTCAATGACTCCCAATGTTCACCATAAGATGCGGGAATTCTCAGGACATTGACATTTTTTTATCACTAGGTGTGGATCGATTTTTTTCATATGTCACTATATTAGTTCAGATGTTTTTGTGGCTAAACTTGTTATGGGTGAGATGATCATGATGGCCACACTTGTTTTCTGCCCCTTGTGAGATGGGCCCCAAGGCTGTGAAGGACACCAAGGGGAGGCAAGGGAAGGGGTGTGAACATTGGGGGCCTCATCAAAGTTTTGCTGGGGGGGAGACATGAATTGTAGTTATGCCACTGTTTGCAAGTGACTGCAATGGATTGATAATGGCCCGTTGATGCATGCATGCATGATCTTGGTCGTTGTACACTATACTGCACCCTGTGACAGTTTTTGTATTACCACATTGTGGAACAATGGGGCCATGGAGCTATTTTTAATGCTACTGTTTGGTGCAATTAGCAAGCTGGATTCCTGTTTTCCTGCCACATCAGAAATGTAATATCTAGATGCCTGCCTGGTACAGAGTGAGAGCATATTAAAGGGAACCTTAACTGTGAGGGATAGTGTTGTTTCCTTTTAAACAATACCAGTTGCCTGGCAGTCCTGCTGATCTCTTTGGTTGCAGTAGTGGCTAAATCGCACACCTGAAACAAGCATGCAACTAATCCAGTCTGACTTCAGTCAGAGCACCTGATCTGCATGCTTGTTCAGGGGCTGTGGCTGAAAGTACTAGAGTAACAGGATCAGCAGGAGAGCCAGGCAACTGGTATTATTTTAAAGGGAAAAATCCATATCCTTCTCAGTTTAGGTTCCGTGTGATTAGATGAAGAGAAGTTGTGGTGCATTGTACACAGAGCCCATATTTCAAACCAGCACTGCATACATCTCTATTGCTTACACTAGAAGACCCAAGCCCATTGAAAAATGGGCTCCAGGTCTGTTTTTTAGCAGTGCCCCCGCCACCCGTGCGTGCACTCACCACTCGAGCGTGCACACACACCCGTCGCTCTTGTGCACGCACACACACTGATCTGCCCGTGCACACGCCCGCCTGGCTCACGGGCCCCGTCCTCCAACTGCTGTCCAGGTCCATGCTGCGCACATGCGCAGTAGCAAAAAGCACGGACCCAGGGACACAGAGACAGGAGTATGCAGGGACACTTGGGTTTTATTATAGAGGATATACTGTAGTTGTTATCAGGGCTGGCAACTGCTTACAGTTACAGAGGTTAGCTGGGTGTCTGGGGGAATCTATGTTAACA